>NC_063045.1:1787808-1981610 GCF_018812025.1 Megalobrama amblycephala
CTAGACCTAGCAAACTTTAGCCCTAAGACTGAAGCAAAGTCAAGCGAAAGCTTACATTGACATAATTAAGCACCCATCTAAAGGACTGGTAAGGAACAGCAAAGAAATTAACTCTGCATTTTCCGACTTCTTTTCTAAACTCTATACTTCTGAAATCAATCCCACAAGCCAAGCTGTACTACTTTTTTGCAATCTCTTATTTTACCTCGTCTTAGTCATGAAGAAGCTGAGCTTTTAGGACAACCAGTTACCTTGGAGGAACTAAAAAGGGCATTATAAGGTGCTAAGAAAGGCAAAGCGCCAGGATTAGATGGGATCCCGGCAGAGTTATTTCTTAAATACTTTGATTTACTCGGTCCTGTCTTCCTGACAGCCATCCACACGGCAGTAGAGGTGGGTGCCTTTCACCCACAGATGAATACAGCACTTATATCGTTGATACCCAAAAAGGGGAAAGATCATTCAGACTGTGCAAATTACAGACCCATTAGTTTGTTAAATACAGATATAAAAATGTATGCCAGAATTATGGCCTTATGATTGCAGCAGTATATTAATAAATTAGTGCATCTGGACCAGACAGGGTTCATGTTAGTGATGTCCAAATGAAGCAATGAACCAGTATTGAACCACTTCATCAATTGTTTTGAAAATGGGTTCATTCATTCAAAGCTTTGTTTCAGTGACATCTTGTGGCGAAATTGTAGATAGCAAAATAATATCTGTATGAGTGTAACTAGGGTTTGTGTGAATGATGTAAATAAACTTTAATTGATTGGTTGATTCTATTAACGTAGGCTATGTAGTGTGGTAGTTGGGTGTCTATATAGTCATATTACGGGCCAAAAAAACTGCTGAAGCGTGCGCACAGCAAAGTCTCGCTTCACGAAGCCTCTCGCAATGCAAAGCAGTATCAACTGGTCTGAACCAGTCACGTGATTCACTCAGAGAACCGTAGCAGTTGCTGCTTCGGACGTCATCGGTCATCACTTGTTCATCACTTGTTCATGTCAGGTCGATTAGCGGCTGATAATATTCGGAGACTACTGCATGTCATACATGAATCCCGGGCTTGTCCCACTCCAGCTGCAGTTCTTTCTTTGGACGCAGAGAAGGCATTTGATAGGCTGGAGTGGGATTACCTCTGGTCTGTTTTGGATGCATATGGCTTTGGCAAAGGCTTTGTGAATATGATAAAGGTTTTATATAAAAACCCCACTGCTTCTGTTATAACTAATGGAGTGCACTCTCTGCCTTTTAACTTACAAAGAGGTACAAGACAGGGGTGTCCTTTATCCCCAATGCTGTTTGTGCTGTCACTCGAGCCCCTAGCCCAACTGATAAGACAGGAAAATGTCTGTTCAATTTCAGTTAACTCTTACAAACAACACAATATCGCTCTATGCGGATGATATTTTACTGTTTATTTCGGATCTTCAAGTTTCAGATACTGAAGGTATTTGGAAGGTTCAGTACGTTCTCAGGGTACAAAATCAATTGGGGTAAATCCTCTTTGCTTCCACTTAATAGTATAGCTAAGAAAGTTAAACTGGCTTGTAATATTCCCGTACAAACTTCAATCAGTTACTTAGGCATTGTTGTTCATTCATCCCTCCATGTTATACCTGATGCCAACTATCTACAAATTCAAGCCAGGGTCGAACAAGATCTCAGAAAATGGACCTCGATGCCACTATCATTACATGCCAGAATAGCGTGTTAAAATGAATGTGTTGCCACGAATCAATCTTCTTAGCTCCATGATTCCGCTGCCTGCTCCTAAAGATTTTTGCCACAAACTCAATTCTACAATTCATAAATTTATTTGGAACGGTAAACAACCCAGATTAAAATTTGAAACGCTTCAGCGTGAAAAACATAATGGGGGATTAGCGCTTCCAAATTTTGAATTGTATCATAGGGCCTTTCAAATAAAATGCATTAAGGTTTGGCTTAACCCGCTCTCTAGGGTCTCTTGGCGAGAGATAGAAAAGAGCCAAGCAGGCAAATGTAGGTTACAAGATATACTGTTCTCTGGGCTAAATAACAATCAATGTATGCAAGCTTTCGGTCCAATCATCGCCAATACGATAGTCAATTTTAAACTGATGGAAAAATGTATTAAATATTCACATAATTGGCACACCTACACTCCCATTTGGTATAATAATAAAATTTGTTCAGGAGGTGCACCATTTTTCTCCAGAGACTGGATGCAGAAGGGCATTTATACACTGAAAGATATTTCAGGTCCTAAATGCATGTTAAGCTTTCAAGAACTGTGTGAGTGGTATGGAACAGAACCCTCTTCTCTGTTTTTATATTTGCACTTAAGGTCGGCCATGAAGGCCTATGGGGTGCCCTGGGGGGAAACGCTTCCCAAACATCCGATCATCGCTTGGTTTGATTTGTCCTCTTCTAGTCACTTCACTTCACAGGATGTACAGGAAGGCCTTAGAGGCTACAGCAAGTTGTTTAGCTATACAGCATACATGGGAAAGAGGCTGTGAACAAGAGGAAGGTATTATGGATTGCGAAAGAGTGTGGCAGAACATTTTTACTTCATCTATAAATACCAATAACCAAATGATCCATTATAACTTCTGTCACAGAACTTATTGGACACCACTCAAAAGATATCGTATTGACTCCACTTTTAATCCCTTCTGTGATAAGTGTCCGGGGAGGGGGAAGGGGAGGGTGGTGGATTGGTATGTTTAGATACTTTTGTCTGTTGTAAAAAATTAAAAAATGCAATAAAAATAAGAAAAAGAAAAAAAAACGTCACACTTCGCTAAAGACAGTTGTGATTTTTTTTTTTTTTTTCTTTTCACCCAATGAAGCATTTCCATGAACAAATGAAATTAATCAATAAATACAAACACTGCAGAGACATGAAGTCAGACTGGTGAGGATGGAAGCCAGATTGTAAAAGCTCAAACAGTTTATTATTGGAAAGATGGTCATGGACCTGTGTTGCAACACATTTTTCCAGGATTTTAGAGATGAATGGCAAATTAGAAATTGGACGGTAATTATCTAGGTTAGATGGATAAGCCCCTGGTTTCTTAAGGGTTAGAGTAGTGTTTCTCAACGGGGGCGGTACCGCCCCCCAGGGGGCATTCAGAGAACAACGAGGGGCGTTGGAAGCAAGATTTTTAAAAGGGGGGCGTTCAGGTGTTCTTGGGGGGCGTTCACGAGTTTACACCAAAGATCCAGGCAAGACAAGATTGAACTTGTAATTACTTGCAAAAGAATTGCCTACAACATTCTAAAATCTGCCAGTTTAAGGCAACATGTAAGGTATGTATCGTTTCTTTTGCAGCGATTATTTTTCCAGTCATAGACCAGCGTTCAAGCGCTGGCAAGAATTCACGTGCACAAAAATGTGTTTCACGCCGACAACAATCCGGTGGTGGCTTGAATCTAGCGCTGACTAGTACGCAGCGGAGGAATGGAAAGTTGACAAACCATTAAAAAAGTATTGACTTAAGAACCACTTATATTTTCAAATGTTTTCAATAAATCATGTCCCCATTCACTCTGGTGACGAATTTTAAAATGAATGAAACTAAATTCTATTTATAAGGTAAAACTTTTCCATATTTAATGCCTATGCCAAAATGTTTTCTTTGTTCACAAAGTAACTGGGCATTATTGTTAACTCGCAAGACTGTAAGGAGAAAATAACAATTTGATCGAGAATTAATTTAAATATATTCTGTAATCAGAGATGGGCATAAATACATGGAAATGTATTTAAAATACAAATACAAAATACTGTGTGGAAAAATGTATTTAAATACAAATACAAAATACTGTGTGGAAAAATGTATTTAAATACAAATACAAAATACTGTGTGGGAAAATGTATTTAAATACAAATACAGTATTTTGTATTTTGAAAATACACAAAATACATGTGAAATTGAAGATTCAGTGCAGGTATCCCTATTAGGCAGAAATCTATCTGGGCCTATTCTGAATGCCAAAAAGCATTTAGATGTGTGCAACTACTTAGAAACTTTCGTTTTAATTTTATATACCTCTTCCCTTCCCCTGCCCTGTAGGAAATAAAAAACTACAAAAAAACCCCAAAAAACTAATTTTTAACTTTTATTATATTTTATCACCATCATTAAAAGCCAATGTGACAATGTGTAATTTGTTAAGCTAATTATAAATAGTCACAGTGAATTAAGAAACTACATAGGCCTACTGACTTTTAATTCCTTACCTCATTTCTGCAATCTCTGTCATTCTCTCTCTGTCATTCTCTCTCTCTCTCTCTCTCTTTCTGAAGTGCTTGCTTCCTTGCTGGTAATTACAAATAAACTTATGTAGTGCAAAATAGCAGCCATTTATATACTTACTTCTGACAAGGTTACAATGTAGTCTATTACTTATGGTGAACACTATTAAAAAAAACTGTAAAACTGTGGGAACCTTTTCTGCTATATAGCAAAGAATAGGGATGGGTGATATGACAATATATGGCATGGTTTCACAATTATCAACATCAGTTTTGATACCACAGCAAAAACTGAATTTCAAACTCTTTTGATGCTTTTTTTTTACGCAAGCAGTATAGTAACTTTTATATTTATTTAATGTAAAGTTTATTTGTTTCTATATAAATAATTAGAAAATATAAAGTTTATCTAAAATAAAAAAAATTTTAATTAGAAATCATTTGGCACTTTTTTTGGTGAACAATAAAACTAAAAGTGTAGTGTATCTTTCATCATTGTCATCACAAATGCACACAATCACTACACTAAACTGATGGAGACAGACAATGATTAACCTAATTATTTCGTCTCTACATAAACAAACATTTGCATAGATGGGTAAACACAATCACAATTTGGAAATGTGTCCAGTTACATTTTGATAAAGCACCATGTTTGTAAAATTTAAAATGATTACATTTACAAAATGAGCCTGCATAGCAGAAATAATGAATAAAGTAATGGTCGGTGTTTAATACAATCGTTAATTGAAATAAAATAATTTATAACACAGTATTGTTCAATTTAGTGTTATACATATGTTATCATATTAATATGTTTTGTTCTAATGTCTCAAGTCACAATTTCAAGTTTACTGGGTTTAACTTGATTATTTGGGTAGGGTTTAAGAAGTGTACTAAAAAACTTTTTCACATGTGTCGTCAAAATGACCTATAACCTAATCAGTTTACATGTGAAGAAATCCATTTATTCACAAACTTCTCACGAGACGAGTGTTTGACATAGTATAAGAGGTGTTTGACAAATTATTCGGCAAACTACTTCCTCTCATTGCTGCTTTTTGGTGGTTTGGAGAACAATTACTCAGAGTCGCCCTCTGTCGTTTTTCACAGAATTATACAATGGAGAGCACGTCAAGCATAAAAGCCTAACTGTGTGTTCACACCGCCGGCGGCGAGAGCGTCAAAGTGACGCTAGTCATTCATTTTCAATGAGAGCCGGCGGCGAGCTCCGGCGAGAGCGGCGCGGCGCGTCTTGGACGGTGAGAGCGTCGAGGAGAGTTGAAATCAGGTTAACTTTATGGTAATGAGCTATGATGCTGTTCGGAGGCAACCAATTGGAATGTAGAGGTCCTCGCTTGAGAGGCTTCCGATTGGTTGACGCGACTTGTCATTTACTTTGACCCTCCCGTCGGCGGCGGTTTGAACGAACAGTACAGCGTTGTTGGCAGGGCGGCCAAGGCGATTGTTGACGCTCTCGCCGGCGGCGGTGTGAACGCACGGTAATAGGTTTACTGAGGAGCGCGCGCAGTAAGCAGGTAACAGGTTCATGGCGTAGAGCCATGCGAATTGCGAAAGTATAAACAAGGCTTCAACTGCACAAAGCTAAAGAGAAAGCGGAAAGTCCTATCTAAACATTGTAATGTTTATGTGTACGAAGCCATGCTTGCTGATATTGTGGTCTATAACTCCTCCCCGAACTCATGTGAACGAGCAGCGATTTGCCTGTGATTTCGGGCATTTGTCTGCGATTTCTCAAAACCTGTCGGCGAGCCAAAATCGGGGCTAAAATCATGCAGTCTGAACTCGGCTTAACATGCAGTAACGTTAAAGGGATAGTTCACCCAAAAATGAAATTTTGATGTTTATCTGCTTGCCCCCAGCGCATCCAAGATGTAGGTGACTTTGTTTCTTCAGTAGAACACAAATGATGATTTTTAACTCCAACCGCTGCTGTCTGTCAGCCAAATAATGGGAGTAGATGGGGACTTCGGCTAAAAGAGTCAAAAAAAGCTTGCTTAGACAAATCCAAATTAAACCCTGCGGCTCGTGACGACACATTGATGTCCTAAGACACGAAACGATCGGTTTGTGATGTCTGATCGCGCTCTGACAGCGGCAGTGATGTCTGATCGCGCTCTGACAGCGGCAGTGATGTTTGACACTCATTAAAGTATATGCGCGAGACATCACTTCCATTGTCAGAGCGTGATCAGACATCACTGCCGTTGTCAGAGCGTGATCAGACATCACTAACCGATGCTGAACGGAGTTGGACATAGTGCTGTATTAGAGGTAAAAAATTATATAAATACTGTTCGGTTTCTCACACAAACCGATCATTTCGTGTCTTAGGACATCAGTGTGTCGTCACGAGCCGCAGGGTTTAATTTGGATTTGTCTAAGCAAGCTTTATTTACTCTTTTAGCCGAAGTCCCCATCTACTCCCATTATTTGGCTGACGGGGGGGGGATTGGGGGGCGTGTCTGGTCTGAACCTGGTCTGAACTAGTTGATGCATGAAAACAACACCCTGATAAAGAGGTTGACTGTCTCAAAGTATTTTGAGTATTTTGAAAATACAAAAATACTCATCTTAAATGTATTTAAATACAAATTACATTTGATTTTTTCCAAAGGCTTTAAAATACAAAATACAAAATAGTATTTTGTATTTCAAATACGTATTTTAAATACATGTATCTGAAATACTGCCCATCCCTGTCTGTGATCACATTTAGGTAATTTCGCCGTCACATCTGAGCGCAAAACGCTGCTTGGATAATTTCAAGATAGGCTAGTTAAAAATAACTAATAATACAATAACAATTTCTCTATATCACTGGTGAGTAATATTATTTTCACATTTTATATTTTAATTATCACGAAGATTCAATTATTAATCCAAACTCAATTTTGCTTCGGTTGTTTAATGATGATATTTATTTTATAATTTTCAAACTATTTACTTTCATAAGTGAGTGTCTTAATCTGTGTTGAACCTGTTTGTGTTTGTTCTCCATGTGTGTGTTTGATTCAGTGTCAGTGAAGGAGGGAGATTCAGTGACTCTCGATTCTACTCTTACTGAAATGAGGGATGTTCTGATTCTGTGGAGGTTTGAAAACACTTTAATAGCTGAAATCAATAAACGAGTCGACAGAATCACTGTATATGATGATGTTCTTGATGGGAGATTCAGAGACAGACTGAAGCTGGACAATCAAACTGGATCTCTGACCATCACAAACATCACAATGAAACACGCTGGACGTTATGAACTAGATACCCACACTTTCTTCTGGCCTTCTTATATTCGTCTCATTGTCTACGGTGAGTTAAATATCAGTTTCACATGTTTTATTTATTACAGCTAGATCTAAAGAAGTATCTTATCATGACTAATGAGTTCAAATGACTAATTCTCTCACTTTCACATGAACAGCAGGTTTATATTTAACTTTCTATTAAATAGTTTAAAATCTCTACTTTTGATCATCTTGGTTCCTCTGGATGTTTCTTGAATCTCTTCATTCATCCTCATTTCTCTTTATTCTCTCATGTTTTCAGCTCGTCTGCCTGTTCCTGTCATCAGCAGTAACTCTTCACAATGTTCTTCATCATCATCATCATGTTCATTGGTGTGTTCAGTGGTGAATGTGAGTCATGTGACTCTCTCCTGGTACAAAGGAAACAGTTCATTGTCCAGCATCAGTGTGTCTGATCTCAGCATCAGTCTCTCTCTACCTCTGGAGGTGGAATATCAGGATAAAAACACCTACAGCTGTGTGCTGAACAATCCCATCAGCCACCAGACTCAACATCTGGACATCACTCAACTCTGTCACACATGTTCAGGTACGGCAGTGCTGATGATATTAGCGTTTATTGACTGAGCTGATCTCACTTTGATGTTTTTATTCCTCAGTCCACTGTTGTGGTCCTACTGAAGCTGTGATCCGATTGGTCCTCTCTGCTCTGGTGGGCGTGGCTACTGTCATTCTTGTGGTTTATGACATCAGATCCAGAAGAGCTGAAGGAGATCAAGCACATATTCACACATCAGGTACATGATTGATGATGACTGATTCAGCATATATTAATATTGGTGAGATTGATTCATTTATGGCTTTACATGTTCATCCTTTTCAGAAAGTGCTTAAATCTGAAGCAGAACGCTGAACTTTAAAGATTCTTCAAGTGTGTTTTTGTCATAATAAATACTGATGATTATTTGAGCTTCTCTTTCAGTGTCAGATTTGTAAAACTCTTATTTGTAAGGCTTTATTGTTTATATTTCTCTCAGAGACACACAGATCTCACTTTACTACTACTGCTGTATATTTGTCATGTGTATTTTACACTGTTGTTGAGGATCAAATTAAAATAGCATATTTTTAATGTGTCTGATGGAGTTGACACAAATTAAGTTCTGAAGTGAATAAATGTACATTTTTAGAAGAAAACTTTTCAGAAAAACCTGTTCCCTTACATGTTCATTAGCTGAGACCTTTGTCTACAAATATATCAGTTTATAATAATGTGTTATTCAATAATAAAAACATCTCGGTTACGTATGTAACCCTCGTTCCCTGAAGGAGGGAACGGAGATGTACGTCAGTAGTGATCGATGAATTGGGATATCTCCAGAGAGCCCTATCAACTTCGAGTGAAACTAAAGTCAAGTCAAGTCAAAGTTTATTTATAAAGCACTTTTTTAAAACAACAAGTTTATCAAAGTGCTGTACATGCAAAAAGAAAATGTATTCAATAATACAAACAGTCAGCACCATTTAAAAACAAAAAAAAACAAAACAAAAAAACTCTTAAGACACAGTAAAACAGTAAAAGAAAGCAGAAAGCAGCTCTCACATGGCATTGAACGCCAGACTAGAAAAATAAGTTTTTAGGCCAGATTTGAAGACCTCAAGTGATTGAGCCTGTCTGATGTAGAGAGGCAAACTGTTCCAGAGCTCCGGGGCCGCCCCTGCAAAGGCTCGGTCCCCCCTGCTCTTCAGTTTTACCCTAGGAACAGCTAAAAGCAAAAGGTCAGCAGACCTTAGTGCTCGTGACGGAGAATACAGATTAAGGAAATCTGATAAATAACTCGGCGCCGAACCATTAAGAGATTTAAAAACAAGCACCAAAATTTTAAAATGAATCCTATAATGGACAGGTAGCCAGTGAAGGGACGCAAGGATGGGAGTGATATGTTCCCGCTTTCGTGTGCCCGTCAATAGGCGAGCTGCCGCATTCTGGACCATTTGCAGTCTGGAGAGAGAGGCCTGACTAATGCCTAAATAAAGGCTGTTACAATATTCAAGGCGACTTGAAATGAAAATATGCACAACTCTTTGAAAGTCTTTAGAGGACAAAAAAGGTTTCACCTTGGTGAGTTGTCTCAATTGAAAAAAACATGATTTAACTACTAAATTAATCTGTTTATCCAATTTAAAATCACAATCTATAACAACACCCATTTTTTACATACAACAACACCAATTTTTTACATAGGGCTTCACATATGGATTCAGCTCTCCAAGGTTTAGGTCTACTGTCTCAAAGGTTCCCCCTGGCGTAAACAACACCACTTCGGTTTTCTTTTCATTAAAATTAAGGAAATTTAGTGCCATCCAGGTCTTAATTTCTTCAAAACACTGCAAAAGAGGTGCTAAAGAGCAGGTATCTTTATGTGTCAAGGGCAGATAAATTTGCAGATCATCTGCATAGCAATGAAAAGAAATACCAAATTTCCTAAAAATATGACCCAATGGGAGTATATACAGGGAGAACAGAATAGGCCCCAAAATGGAGCCCTGGGGGACCCCACAAGTGAGTGCAGCAGTTGAGGAGATATAGTCTCCAAGATGAACCGAAAAAGTTCTTTCAGCCAAATAGGATTTAAACCATTCCAATACAGTACCCTTAATACCAACACATTGTTCTAGCCTCGAAATCAGGATATTATGGTCAACTGTATCAAATGCAGCTGAAAGGTCCATTAAAATTAAGATAGCGCAGTCACCAGAGTCAGTGATAAGTAGTAAGTCATTAAAAACCTTCAACAGTGCAGTTTCTGTGCTGTGTAATGCTTTAAAACCAGACTGAAACACTTCATGAATACCATGTAGATCTAAAAATGAATTCATTTGTCCAAATACAACCTTCTCCAATAGTTTGGATAGAAATGGGAGTTTTGAGATAGGTCTATAATGAGCAAAAACTGATGGATCCAAAGTAGATTTCTTGATTACTGGTTCCACAGCTGCATGTTTAAAAGACTTGGGTACAACTCCCGAAGCCAGGCTGCTATTGATAATTGCAAGAATTTTAGGACCAATGATTTCAAATGAATCTTTAAGAAGACGGAGAGGAACAACATCCATACCACATGAGGAAGGTTTCATTTTAACAAAGGTCTCTTTCAGCGAATCAAGAGACACCAACTCAAACTGATCAAAAACAGAAGAGCACTCAGTGGAAAAGGATGAAAAAGTTGAAGGGAGCAAAATATTCGCTCTAACCGCCTCAATCTTGTCAATGAAAAAGTCAAAAAATTTCTCACACATATCGGCTGAAGGCTCTAGACAGGTTGCTTGGGGAGTGTTTAAAACTGAGTTAATAGTACTAAATAGCACCGCTGGCTTGTGGGAGTTATTACAGATGACACTAGAAAGATACTTTGATTTCTCAGATTTAACAGTTTTTTGATATTTAAGCAGATTCTCCTTCAAAATATCATGGGAAATCTGTAGTTTATCCTTCTTCCAGTGGCGTTCCGCTCTTCTACACTCAAGTCTTACAGTTCGAGTAGTAGCGTTCAGCCAAGGTTGAGTTCTTGGTTTTACCCGAACCATCTTAAAAGGAGCCACAGTATCCAAGATATTAAGACAAGTTGAAGAAAACAATGAAGTCAGATCATCAGTGTTAAGGCCGTATGAAGACCTTGAAAAGTCATCGTCAATAGCATTAAAAGCCTCAGAGAATGATTGTACGGTCGAAGAATTAATTGTTCTACGGCAACGGGTTGAAGCAGTCACTTTAGGATCACAGGTAATACATATCTCAAAGAAAACAGGTAAATGATCAGAGAAAACTGCATGACCGACTTCAATGTTACCAATTGGCAAGCCATATGATAAAACCAGGTATAAGATATGACCACAAACATGTGTGGGACTAGCCACAAGCTGGGTTAAGTTAAAAGACTCCACCAGATTAAGAAAGGCTTTAGCCAAGGGTTTGACAGGACAACACAAATGGATGTTAAAATCCCCAACAATTAAGACCCGATCATATTTTGGCATAATTTCAGCCACAAAATCTGAAAACTCCTCAATAAAGTCTTTGTTATATTTGGGTGGGCGGTAGACAACAGCGCACAACACCGTATTACTCAAGCTTAGTTCAAAAACACTGAGTTCGAAGCTGGAATAGGAGTAAGCAGTTTACGTGTTCTTTAAAAATAGCTTCTACTCCACCTCCTCGACCCGTAAGCCGTGGAGAATTAAAATAAGTACAGTTCAGAGGTACGACTTTTTGAAAACACACTTGACTCACCAACACCGATCCACGTCTCCGTCACACACAACATGTCCAGGTCTTTGGAAGTGAAAAAGTCATTCAAAATAAAAGACTTGTTGGCTTGAGATCTAGCATTCACCAAGGAAAACCTCACTGGGGTTGAATCTTTCAGCAACGGAGGTGCGCGATCAAAGGATCGGAGGAGAGAGACATCCACACCACCTCTTCTAAAACGCGGAGGCCGATAAATGTTGGTCAACGGCTTCCCATCCATGCCAGCAACTGTTACCGGCACCAGCCACCGATACGCGGGATCCCAAGAGCATCGGAGCACAAACCGGCAACAATCCACGCCAAGCTCGGACAAAATCCAGCGGGGATCAGCCCCTGGAAACAAGGCCATCAAGGTCCTAGCTCTCACCAGTAGACCCCTGCGTTTACCGCGGCGTCTAAATCGCTTCTTCCTCCCGGGAGAGCATAGGGTCCGACAAAGATAGTCAGGTAATCCACACAGGAGCGGAGGAGGGGGTGAGTTGTTTTTTGTGTTTTGTGTTTTCAACAGCCGATCTAATGTTAAGTAGTGTTTGCCGATCATACACCAATAGAGAGTCTGCAGTATTTTAAACAGTCAATAAAAACATGATGAACATCCATACAACCAGGAGCAGTAGACGGCCGGCCACATACACTGGCGCCATCTTCCCATCTTCCCTAAACAAGCCAATGGAATTGGCGTGCAGTATTTGAATAATGCATCCTCTGCTTGGAGACAGCCTTTCCCTTCTGCTGGCCTCCATAATAGACAAAGAGTTGATCTGAGGTCCTAAAGCTTCGCATTCTATGCAGAATGCGGATGGGACAGAGCAAAGCCAGGGCTGGATCTGCCTCCTCCGAAGGCAGCGCTTGCAGGTTCACTTTTTGGGAAACACTGTGGCTCACCCTGCAACTAAGACACCACACAAGACACAACATAGAACTCATTGGTGATTTATTCAAATTGTTTTCTTTTCAGTTGCCTCAATTTCAGATGTGGTGAAAAGATATCTGCGTGTCCTCAAACTTGTGCAGAAAGGCTTCAGGATGACCGCAGCCTTCAAGAAAGCTCACGTTTCAAGAAATGCTGCGAAAGACACGGCAGCAATTGCAGAGATTTACATAGCAGACAAAAGTGTCCTAAACCAGTTCAAGGGTAAATACACACTTTTGAAACTAGCACAACTTTGTAAAAAAAAAATAGCTGGTGAACTGGCAGAAAAGATCATTCAAATGAAAAATAACAAACAGCTCATGCCCTTTTCTGCAAAGAAAGACTGAATGTAGGAAACAGGATGTTAGCTAAGTTTGAGCAGATTAAGTAGATACGTTTTGTTTTTCATAATTTAAAGTTCAAGTTGCTTTGCCCCTACGATGACATGGTAGAGACTTGTTTGATTATTTGTAGTGCTGCCAGTGCAGCATGTTTATTTTATTTTGTTGTTTTGTTTTATGTAATGTTAATTCAAGTAAAGTTTGATGCAACATAATTAGACTATTCAGATCTGATGCCCTAGTGAACAATGGGTTTGTATAAATATATTGTTAATAAAACAACTTTCTCTAATATCCTGTCTGTAGTGTTGGTTCTATTGTAGTTCATAATCTGGCATTAACTTCTCATTTTAAACTGTAAATATCTTGCATATAATTAATGGATGGCTGTATGTTTTCTGTTGATAGCTTATAGACTTTCAACTGTTATCACCTGTTTTTCACTTTAATTGGTTAGTCCTAAAATATATCTACAAATGCTTAGTTAAGAATGTCTACTAATGATCTTCTGAACGTAAACTTTAGACTAGTTGACAAGCAACAGATGCACAACCAATGTTTAGTTGACTATCAACAGATAATAAACTAGTGATCTTGATAAAAATTAAATGGTTAAATAATTATTAATTTGATGCATCTGAGACCCTTAAGTAAGGATGATATAATATGCTCTTGATCATACGTTGATATGACTATAGACTTTCAACTTTTGAGTAGTTGGTAGACAACTTAGAGGATGGTAACGCAATCTACAGAAAGTCAGCTGACTACTAGTTAACAACCTGTTGCGAAATAAATACTGACAGTCAGCATGCACTTTTTGTTAAATCTATAGATTAGAAATTAAAATGTGCCTTCTCTTGTTGTGTTGAGTGTTCTGAAATACCATATGTGGCCAGAAGGGGGAGTTGTAAGAGGAGATATATATATATATATATATATATATATATATATATATATATATATATATATATATATATATATATATATATATATATATATATATATATATATATATATATATATATATATATATATATATATATATATATATAAGGAATATTATTAATGATATCATATATGTAATGATCATATTTCATAACATCACATTAAATAATGCTTCATCATTCATACCCATAGGTGATAAAGTCTGAAGAGTAAAAATCCAGAACAATTCACATCTCTGTAAGAGCAATTCAATATCGCCCCCTCTAGGTGGCACACTCACTTTCTCAATCCCACAGAAGCGTAAAGAGGAAACATCATGATTAAAAGATAAAAAATGGGCAGCGACTGGATAGTTAACATCCTTTCTTCTAATAGAACTTTTATGTTCACTAATTCTTTGTTTTAATTGACGTGAAGTTTTTCCCACATAGCCCAAGCCACAAGGACACCGAATCAGATAAATAACGTGTGTAGACACACAAGTGATAACAGAATGAATACCATATTTCTTCCCAGATCTAGGATGACAAAAGAATGAGGTTTTAGTTGTATTGTTACATTGCACACAATTACCACAGCGATAATTTCCATTTTGTAATGGACTAATTAATTTCTGAGAGGACCTAACGATGCCACTTTGAAAAAGAGCGTGTACTACATGATCTTTTAGGTTTTTCGCTCATTTAAATACAATCAGTGGAGGGTGTCGGAAAATTTTGTCATGTTGTTTTAAATGCAATGGAGTTTGAATACAATGTTTATGCCTGATGAAGATCTTACGATCGAAACGTTGCTAATAAAGTATCTTTTTTATTGCTTTGCAAGTTGATAGTGTGCGGGATTTTCCTGTTTTTTCATCCTTTACAATTTGGCGAAAGATTTTTGAAAATTACCTCGCTGTAATAAATGCTTCTGCAGATGGATGGACTGATGCTAGACGCCGCGCGATCCTCTTACATTGCCTCGGAATGGAGGGACAAAGACTCTTTTATACTTTGCCTAATACAGGGACAACCATTGCAGAAGCTATGACAGCATTGGAAACGCATTTTGTCCCGAAGGTAAACGTGGTGGCTTGTCGTCATGCATTTCGACAGAGACCACAAAGAGCTGACGAAAATGTTACGCAATACATTGCCGTGCTACGTGATCTGCCCATTCCATGTGCGTTTGGTGAGATGGAGGACGAAATGATTAGAGATTAACTGATAGAGCACGCACACCTTTGTCAAATCAGAGATAGACTCCTGCTTGAAGATGACCTTACCTTGCAACGGGCCGTGACTCTAGCATGCCAGGTGGAATCAGCGGTACATAATGCATCCATTCTCAATGGGGGTGTTGCTGCAGCTCCTGTTCATGCAATTCATAAGTCCACTTTCCGACGTCAGCAAAGATTTCGCGATGGGAAAAAGCTAAGAAAGCTGCTTCCAGAGCCTGATGGAACAAAACTGAAAAAGTCCTGCTTTCGGTGTGGCTCACGGTCCCATCTTGCAAATGCTAAAAATTGTCCCGCAGCATAAGTGACCTGTAATTCATGTGGAAAAAAAGGACACTTCACAAAAGTTTGCAAATCTACGTCTAAAGAAGTACATGAACTTGAGATTCCCGAGCTTTCTACATGAGTGATGCGTCTGACAAGATTCGTTGTAAAGTCCAGATAGAAGCACCAGTTGGCAATACGAAATGCATAGATTTAATTGTGGACACTGGTTCATCTGTGTCAATACTGCCGAAACAACTCTACGAGGATTGTTTTGCTGAATGCTCCTTGACGGAACCGAAAGCCCGCCTAGTCACCTATTCGAAGGATAATATCTCAGTACTTGGCTGTATGCCCGCTTTAGTGACGCTAGGCAAGGTGACCACTTATGCTACATTTTACATTGTTCAAGCAGGCTCCGCGCTATTAGGCTTGGCCTTAATAAAGGCTCTAAATTACCACTTCACGGGAAGAACGGTCGTTACCATATCACCTGTTCCAGTGTATGAAACGGATAAAGAATCATCAAGTGCGATTGGATGTGTGAAAGGATTCATTCACAAAGTGCAGGTGAATCCTAACGTCCCGCCAGTACAGCAAAAGCTCAGACGCCTCCCGTGGGTTTCACCCATTGTGAGGTATTAGACTCTGTGTGGACTTACGTGAACCCAACAAAAGTGTTGTAATGGACTGTCACCCACTGCCGCACATCAAAGAGCTGTTTGCAGAAATGCGTAATGGAACGGTGTTTTCACAAATTGATCTGGCTAACGCATATCACCAATTGCCATTACACGAAGACAGTAGAAATTTAACAGCATTCATTACACATGATGGTCTATTCAGATACGAATGGGTTCCGTTCGGGCTGGCGTCCGTGCCGTCCGCATTTCAGAAGATGATGCAGACTGTACTGAAAGGCTTGCCGGGTGTACAAAACTACCTGGATGACATAGTTGTCTGGGGCAGCTCAAAAGCTGAGCATGACGAACAACTCAGGACTGTGCTTAAGCGACTCGTGAATATCGGCCTTCGGCTTAATTTTGAAAAGAGTACGTTCAACCAGCCAAGTATTCCTTATTTGGGGCACATCATTTCTAAGGATGGTTTGTGCCCAAATCCTGATCATATCAAGGCCATTTCAGATGCTCCAGCCCCAGCTGATCTGCAAGCTCTCAGATCTTTTTTGGGCTTAACTTCTTGGTTTAATAAATTCAGTCCCAACTACGCTACGGTGGTGGAACCACTAAGAAAGTTATTGCGATCTGGTGCAGACACATTTAAGTGGACAGTGGAAGCAGAGGAAAGTTTCAAGGAACTGAAGGAGGGACTGGTTCGTAGCGCACCACTCACCTTATTTGATCCAAGTTTTCCAACGCTGGTGTCCACGGATGCCTCTGATTACGGATTAGGAGGTGTTTTGCATCCAGACAACACGGAGCGCGTTGTTGCTTTCACTTCTCGTACGCTCTCAGCTGCAGAAAGAAAGTATTCAACAGTTGAGAAAGAAGCACTCGCTTGCGTGTGGGCTGTGGAGTGATGGAGAACATACCTGTGGGGTCATCCGTTCACGTTGAGAACAGATCACCAGGCCGTGCTGGTATGAGGATTGTGCGTTGGGCGGCCAGATTGCTTTCTTTTCAGTAAGATGTCATCTTCAGACCTGGCAATAGAAATGTTGCGGCGGATGCACTGTTGCGCAATCCTATCCCTAACAATGATCTGGAAATTCCAGAACCGGAACTGATAGCGGAAATTTCACCCCTTGACAGTGCTTTGTCAATAGAGGAATTCAAAGCCTCCTGCCTCGCTGCCGGTGGTTTGCGTCTCTGTATAGCTTTGTTTTCTCTTACTTTTATTGCATCTCTTACTTTTATTCATTGTTGCTTATATTATTATTATTGCCTACCACATTAATCTGACATCGCTAGCTTGTAATCTTTGAATCTAAATCGCTGTTACAACGCGTTTGCATCTCGCTAGCTTGTTAACTTGTCATTAGTCTCGCGCACTCCTTTCAACGCATTCATCAAACAGCTGTGGTAACTCAGATCGGATCAGTCTACAAACACGGTGAGTCATGTCATCCTCTCCCAGTGTTATCTCGTGTTCAGTTTGTCACATGTTCAGTATAGCTCTCTCTGTCAGCGACGAGGGATTTACATGTCATAAATGTAGGGAAATAGTCAGGCTGACAGAGAGAATCTCAGAATTAGAGACACACATCCAAACTTTAATCGAGGATAGTAAGAATGCAGGGGCTTCAGCTACTGTTTTGGATGCGACTAGCTTAGTGAACTCTGTACATTGTTCGGTTCCGGCTGTAGAGCCCATGCAGCAGGGCACTTGGGTAACGGTGAGGCCTAGCCGCAGAAAACACCACTCTTCAGCCTTCTGACTTCGCCAGTCGGAGATCACTAAAATTAACATTAAAGAGGTGTGTGAACTCGCAAGTACAATATCAGGAGAAGTAATTTGCTCTGGTCCCCTTCCTGTTCGTCAGAGTGATGAGATAGTTAGCAGGTTATCATCACTCAATGGCTGGCTGTCTAAGTGGTGTCCGCAGAATAATATAGGTTTCATAGACAATTGGAAAAGTTTTTGGGGCAGACCTGACCTGTTGAAAAGAGATGGTATTCATCCCTCTCGGGATGGTGCTGCTCTTCTCTCTAGTAATATGGCACATAGTCTCAGAACTAAAACATGACAAACTGGGGCCCAGGACAGGAAGCAGACAGACTGGCTAAACCAACCGTCTGATAGCTGCCTCACGTTACAGAAGTCAGATAATTCCCAACACATAGAAACTCTTACATCTAGATATTATCACATAGAGACTGTGTCTGTACCCCAAATTAGTTAAAACAAAAAACTTCCAAACCCATTTAAGGGTAAAAATTTAATTGATGTTCAACAAATAAAAAATAGAGATAATAATGATAAACAAATGATAAAGCTTGGATTGTTAAATATTAGATCACTTTCTTCAAAAGCACTTATTGTAAACGATATTATCACAGACAATAATAGATGTGCTGTGTTTGACAGAAACTTGGCTAAAACCGGATGATTACATTACTTTAAATGAGTCTAGTCCTCAAGGTTATGATTATCGACACAATCCTCGTCAGAAAGGCAAAGGGAGAGGTGTTGCTGTAATTTATAGTAATATTTACAGTATCAGCCAGAAGTCTTTCAAATATAATTCCTTCGAAGTGATGGTGCTTTACGTAACATTATGTAAGTTAACATTTGTGTTGGCTACTGTATACAGGCCACCAGGACACCATACTGACTTTATCAAAGAATTTGCCGATTTTCTATCAGAATTAGTACTAGCTGCAGATAAAGTCCTTGTTGTTGGTAATTTTAATATCCATGTAGATAATAAAAAAGACTCATTGGGATTGGCATTTACAGACATTCTAAACTCTATTGGTGTTAGACAACACGTGTCAGTACCCACTCATTGTCGTAATCATACTTTAGATCTAATATTGTCACATGGAATTGATATTGATGCCGTTGAAATTCTGCAGCAGAGTGACGACATCTCAGATCATTATCTAGTCTCGTGTATACTACATTTGGTCAAAGCGGCTTAACTGCCTCCCTGCCATAAATATGGTAGAAACATCACTTCTACCACTAAAGATCGCTTTATAAATAATCTTCCTGATCAGTTTCATCGCCTTAGCATACCAGACAGCTTAGAAGACCTCGATGTTGCAACAGAAACTATTGACTCCGTCTTTTCCAGAACATTAGACTCAGTTGCTCCTTTGCGTTTAAAAAAGATTAAGGAAATTAATCCAACGCCATGGTACAATGACCACACTCGGGCCCTAAAAGCAGCAGCTAGAAAAATGGAGCGCAGCTGGAAGAAAACAAAACTAGAAGTATTTCGCATTTTGTGGAGAGAGAGAATGATTGAGTACAGAAAGGCCTTAAAAACGGCTAGATCTGCCTATTTTTCAAAACTTTTAGAAGAAAATAAACACAACCCTAGGTATTTATTTGATACAGTGGCTAAATTAACAAGAAATAAAGCTTCAACTTCTGATGTCTCCAAAGAGCACAGCAGTAATGACTTTATGAACTTCTTTACTTGCAAGATTGATAATATTAGAGAAAAAATTATAACCATGCAACCGTCTACTACAGTATTGTGTCAGACAGTGCATTGTAGGGTCCCTAAAGAAAAATTCAATTCATTTACTGCTTTAGGAGAGGAAGAATTGTCTAAAATTGTTAAATCATCAAAATCAACAACATGTATGTTAGACCCTATACCGTCTAAGCTATTGAAAGAGATGCTTCCAGAGGTCATAGATCCTCTTCTTAATATTGTTAACTCATCTTTATCACTAGAATGCGCACCAAAAACTTTTAAGCTGGCTGTTATTAAACCTCTTATTAAAAAACCACAACTTGATCCTAGAGAATTAGTCAATTACAGGCCAATCTCAAATCTCACTTTTCTGTCAAAAATACTAGAAAAGGCAGTTTCATCACAACTATGTTCCTTTTTAGAAAGAAATAGTATCTGTGAGGATTTCCAGTCAGGATTTAGACCGTACCATAGAACTGAGACTGCTCTCATTAGAGTTACTAATGATTTGCTCTTATCATCAGATCATGGTTGTATCTTTCTATTAGTGTTACTGGATCTTAGTGCTGCATTTGACACTATTGATCACAATATTCTTCTAAATAGACTCGAAAACTATGTTGGCATTAGTAGAATTGCATTGTCATGGTTCAAATCATACTTATCTGACCGTTATCAGTTTGTAGTAGTAAACGATGAGATGTCATATCGATCACAAGTTAAATATGGAGTACCGCAAGGCTCAGTACTAGGACCGTTGCTTTTCACTCTGTACATGCTACCCTTGGGAGATATCGTTAGGAAGCATGGCGTTAGTTTTCATTGTTACACTGATGATACTCAGCTCTATATTTCTTCGCGCCCTGACGAAACTTACCAATTCGCTAAATTAACAGAATGTATAGCTGATATAAAAAACTGGATGACCAGTAATTTCCTACTACTAAATTCAGAAAAAACAGAGATTGTAATTTTTGGACCGAAAACTTCTTCACGTAATAACCTAGAATACTGTCTAACACTTGATGTCTGCTCTGTTAAGTCTTCGTCGTCAGTTAGGAACCTGGGTGTGCTTTTTGATACCAATCTCTCATTTGAAGGCCATGTTTCTAGCATCTGTAAAATTCTTCCATTCTTCCATCTTAAAAATATATCTAAACTACGACATATGCTCTCAATGAAAAATGCAGAACAGTTAGTTCATGCGTTCATTACCTCAAGGCTAGATTACTGTAACGCTCTACTGGGTGGTTGTTCCTCCCGCTTGATAAATAAACTACAGCTCGTACAAAATGCAGCAGCTAGAGTTCTTACTAGAACTAGGAAGTATGACCATATTAGCCCAGTTCTGTCGTCACTGCATTGGCTTCCTGTTAAACATCGTATAGATTTTAAAATCTTGCTAATTACTTACAAAGCACTAAATGGTTTAGCTCCCCAGTACCTAAGCGAGCTCTTAATGCATTATAGTCCTTCACTTTTATTGCGATCTCAGAATTCAGGCCAGCTGATAATACCTAGAATATCAAAATCAACCGCAGGCGGTAGATCCTTCTCCTATTTGGCACCTAAACTCTGGAACAATCTTCCTAGCATTGTTCAGGAAGCAGACACACTCTGTCAGTTTAAATCTAGACTAAAAACGCATCTCTTTAACCTGGCATACACATAACACATTATCAATTTATATTTTCAAATCCGTTAAAGGATTAATAGGCTGCATAGATTAGGTCAGCCGGAACCGGGAACACTTCCTATAACACCAGATATACTCGTTACATCAGAAAAAGAATGGCATCTACGCTAATATTAGTCTTTCTGTTTATCCCGAGGTTTACCGTAGTCAACCGGATCCGGGCCGTATCCAGCTGAGACCAAGGACCGGCGCCATGACACGACCACAACGCAGCCCTGAAGTATCAGCAGAGATCGAGTCGACTAGATCATCCATTGTGAAGACATCATCGACACGACAGCCAATGCCATGATGAATACGATCCTCAACTGGATGGAACTGAAATAAATACTTTGATTGTTGCGAACCTATCAGACTTATGATAGCAACCTAATTCGTAACAAAGCACTGTTCGCCAGAGGAGGGTTCCTTGCCGCTGTCGCCTTTGGCTTACTTAGTTGGGGACACTTGACATTTGACTTGACATTTGATATTCAACAGTATTCTTGACATTAATTCAACAGTGCTTTGATCTGCCTGCATTGACACTATTCTTTAAGAGCCAAAATATCAGCCAAAATTATGTACCAGTTATCAATGTAAAGCTGCTTTGACACAATTCTGCATTGAAATAAAGGTGACTTGACTTGACTTGTGAGTCTTGCGCTGAACTTTCCCAGCTGCGCACACAAGTGCAAAAAGGATGGCCAAAAACAAAGAATGCGACACCTCCACTAATTTCTTTGTACCATCCGATTCGCCATGAGCTCGCAGTGGACTTGCCTATTGTAGTGAATTCCAGGGCCCAGTTTACGGCCGGGCCCCTCTCTCTCCGTAACAGTGGACAAAGGTTTGCTACATTTTGATTGGATCTCGGTGGACTAACACAAACAAACTGTCCAACGCCATCAGATAAAGATGGAAGGACAACATCCAGACCTCTCTTAGAGGGTAAGAAGAAGACCTCTTGTACCAAACCTGGGAAGGACAAGACTTCTCATTGGCCCACAGGCAGTTACTGCCCTTCACCCATCTAGGCACTACTTCCTAAGTTTGGCCAGAGACCGCCATAAAAATTCCTCGGGACCTTAGCAGCAATGGGTGAAACAAAGAAAGATCACAAAGATCCATCCAAATTCATTCAAAACTATGTTTGAAAACCTTAGAACTGATGCAAACTACACATCCATTTCATACTTATTCACACAAATAAGTATTCTCAGTGACAGCTATTTGTAATGCAACCTCTGACGCAAATTAAGCTGTTAATGTACAATTGAATGACAGTTCAATCTTTTTCCATCATGTTTAGTCTCTATTTGTTTAGAATATTGCCAAAGGTATTCTGGTGGTGGTTTGGAAAGTGAGAAATGCGTTGGTAAACTTTAAAGACACTGTAAAGACTTCCAACTTTGTGCTTTATGCAAATGAGTTCCACAGGGGAGAGAAGGGTGGGCCACACTGTGTGTGTCCCCTCTGATGCCAGCAGCCAATCACAGCACTCGAATGGACAAGCGCCAAATTGCAATCTCCTCCTCATCGGAAAGGGATAAAGCTACCCTTTCTACAGACACTCCTTGTTCTGAGTCTCCCATCAGGTGAGACATAACAGATATTGTTCTGAGTCCTGGCTTGCGAAGCTGAGACACAACAGATACACGGTTCTGGGTCTCAACTCTGTAAAGAGTGAGACATTAACAGATATTGTTCTGAGTCTGCCTGTCAAAGGGGAAAGACAGAGCAGATACAACACAGTTCTGAGCCTCTGGTCCATCCAGAGAGACAACAACAGATCCCATGATCTGAGTCTACAGCTTGTGAGGCAGCAACAGAGACGACCACGTTCTAAGCCTCCAGCTTGGGATGAAAGAGACATCAACAAACACTACGTTCAGAGTTTCCATCCAGCAAGACAGTGACGACATCTGCAACAAGGTTAAGCTCAGGAGAGCAAACCTTCACTCCAAGGTATCTTCGTCTGCATGTTCCAGATTGTTAAGGACCTTCTGCACCTACACCAGGGCCTCATCTGCGTGTTCCAGATTTTAGGACCCTTTGGTGCTCCAGGAGATCAGCATCCCACAGAGCTTCGTGTTCAAGACTGTTGAAACAGATTCTGGCTCCTCTCCCCACTGCATTGTCACCCAGCACAACCAGTGGAAGACGTCACCGTCATCGTACTCGACCACGTGGAACGTAAATATCACTTAACCAAACCTCTTTCCAGAGACCTTGGCATTGTTGTATATTATCAGTATATAATTTCCTAATTTCCATTAGATGTAATATAGCTGATGTTAGTTAATAACAAATAATCTTTCGTTTATTTGTTTGGTGCATAATAAGGTTCTCCACCTTATTATTTTCAGAGAAACAGTTTATCTTTCCATAAGATAGCGTAACTCTTCCATAGCCACACCCAATTTAATCACTTGTATTCTACGTAGCTTATGCACTTTATTCCTTTATCATTCATACTATTCATTTAGTAGTTGTGTTAGTTATTCTTGTTTACCTTTTTGTTAATAAAATTTATTTTATTACACTTGTGTCTTCCTTGTGCTGATAATACAGAAGAGGTTCTACAAGTTAGCAATATCACCAATCTTTCAGATAAATCAGCTGACCACTTTACATTAATTCTAAATGAATGAAAGCCCCTGTTGGGAGTGTTCTCATACTGCCAAGGTAACAGACCTTGACTGGTGCCCTGAACTAGGGAAAAAGGGGAAAGTGGTCATCTGATGCACTCATAACCACACCTCAAGAGACGTATGATCCAAAAATCACAACGTCAGCGGTGACGTGAGTACCAATCCCTATTTTACTTTGTGTCCTTTGATGGACAAAGTAAAAATCACTACACTATTGTGTTCCGGGGTTCCCGATTGGTAGTACCAGTTTCGCTGAGAGAACGAATTGTCCATCTCGCACATGATACTCACCCTGGACTCGTGCGCACCAAACAAAGACTAAGAGAAATCTGTTGGTGGCCATGCATGGACGAGTTAGTACATTCAGTCATCGCGTCATGTGTTGCTTGCCAATCATCCGACAAAACTGCCAGAATACATCCAGCTCCAATGCAACCTGTCCAACTTCCGCAAGGTCCATTTCAAAAAGTTGCAGTGGATATTATGGGGCCGTTCGAGAAAGGGAGGAATGATTGTCAGTTTGCCATTGTTTTGGTGGATTATTTTAGTAGATGGCCTGAAGTTGCGTTTGCCGCATGTTACTGCAACTACCGTGACGTCATTCTTGGACAGTGTCTTCTCCCGTGAGGGGAATCCTATCACAATAGTGACTGATAATGGTCCCCAGTTTGTATCATCTATCTTTAGAGATTTCCTAAAGGAACGTGGGATCAAACACATCCGCTCAAGTGTCTACCATCCACAGGCGAATGGCTGCGTTTTAACAGAGTGCTGAAAAACTGTGTTCAGTTAGCGGATTTACAACAGAAACCATGGAAACCTGAAGTGACAAGGATGCTGCAGATATATAGAGCGACTCCGCATGCCACTACCAATGTGGCTCCCTTTCAGCTGATGAGAGGTCGACCGATGCTTATTAAATTGAATATCTTGCCGATCCAGAGTAAAGTTGACTACAGGAAGGTTCAAAAATGCAGGAGAAGAGTAAGCAATACATTGATAAGAGGAGAGGTGCTAAATGGCTTCGGCTCAAACCAGGAGTTAGGGTTCGCATTCGTAAACCTCAGTTGGTGAAAAAAGGGGATGTGAGATTTCCTACACCAGTGTTGGTAAAACATCAAGTTGGCCCGAGTACATATGTTCTGGGTGATGGGAAATCCTGGAACACTGCGAACTTAACTGCTTGTCCAGGAAAAGAAAAGATGCCTACTATGGTTCCTCGGGAACCTAATGTAGAAATAGTTAGTCCCAGAAAAACAAGACTAAAGAAGACTCCTGGATGGCTGAAGGATTTTGTAACAGCTTAGGCGAAAAATTCCTAAAGTGGTAGGCTATTAGTCTATGAAACATTATATGTTACTATTAATTGTTGTTGTTGATTATTTCTTTGTAAGATTGTTTGAATAACAAGAAGGTTTGGTAAATTCTAACGTAATTGGAAATGCTTTCCAGGAAAAGGGGAATATGTTGTGTTGAGTGTTCTGAAATATTGTATGTGGCCAGTAGGGGGAGTTGTAAGAGGAGGCTAAAAAATTTGAAATAATAAAGTGAAGAGTAAGTACAATGGCTGTGTCCACATGTTCTTGGCTGATGTAGGAAAAATATAACAAATCTACAGGCAGTTAGTTGAATGTATGTTACTTGTCTGTTGAAACAATGTTGTTGAATGTCAGCTGATGCACTGTTGACATGCTACTATATGAGTACTGATAACTAGTAGAGTGTCAACAGATGGACTATCAAAATAAAGTGTTACCATAAATTGTCTTTCTAAATGTTTCGTTAGCATGTTGCTAATGTACTGTTAAATGTGGTTATAAAGTTACCATCGTTTCTTACTGTATTCACAGAGACAAGACTGTCATTATTTTCATTTTTTAAACACTTGCAGTCTGTATAATTTATAAACACAACTTCATTTCTTTATAAATCTCTCCAACAGTGTAGCATTAGCCGTTAGCCACGGAGAACTATCAAACTCATTCAGAATCAAATGTAAACATCCAAATAAATACTATACTTACGCGATTAGACATGCTGCATGATGAACACTTTGTAAGGATCCATTTTAAGGGTTATATTAGCTGTGTGAACTTTTGTTTATGTTGTTTAAGGCAAGCGCGAGCTCTGGGGGCGTGGAGCACGAAATTTAAAGGAGCCGCGCAGCCTGAATCGGCGCATATTTAATGATGCCCCAAAATAGGCAGTTAAAAAAATGAATAAAAAAAAATCTATGGGGTATTTTGAGCTGAAACTTCACAGACACATTCAGGGGACACCTTAGACTTACACTCACCTAAAGGATTATTAGGAACACCTGTTCAATTTCTCATTAATGCAATTATCTAATCAACCAATCACATGGCAGTTGCTTCAGTGCATTTAGGGGTGTGGTCCTGGTCAAGACAATCTCCTGAACTCCAAACTGAATGTCAGAATGGGAAAGAAAGGTGATTTAAGCAATTTTGAGCGTGGCATGGTTGTTGGTGCCAGACGGGCCAGTCTGAGTATTTCACAATCTGCTCAGTTACTGGGATTTTCACGCACAACCATTTCTAGGGTTTACAAAGAATGGTGTGAAAAGGGAAAAACATCCTGGCAGTCCTGTGGGCGAAAATGCCTTGTTGATGCTCGAGGTCAGAGGAGAATGGGCCGACAGATTCAAGCTGATAGAACAGCAACTTTGACTGAAATAACCACTCGTTACAACCGAGGTATGGAGCAAAGCATTTGTGAAGCCACAACACACACAACCTTGAGGCGGATGGGCTACAACAGCAGAAGACCCCACCAGGTACCACTCATCTCCACTACAAATAGGAAAAAGAGGCTACAATTTGCACGAGCTCACCAAAATTGAACAGTTGAAGACTGGAAAAATGTTGCCTTGTCTGATGAGTCTCGATTTCTGTTGAGACATTCAGATGGTAGAGTAAGAATTTGGCGTAAACACAATGAGAACATGGATCCATCATGCCTCGTTACCACTGTGCAGGCTGGTGGTGGTGGTGTAATGGTGTGGGGGATGTTTTCTTGGCACACTTTAGGCCCCTCAGTGCCAATTGGCCATCGTTTAAATGCCACGGCCTACCTGAGCATTGTTTCTGACCATGTCCATCCCTTTATGACCACCATGTACCCATCCTCTGATGGCTACTTCCAGCAGGATAATGCACCATGTCACAAAGCTCGAATCATTTCAATTTGGTTTCTTGAACATGACAATGAGTTCACTGTACTAAAATGGCCCCCACAGTCACCAGATCTCAATCCAACAGAGCAACTTTGGGATGTGGTGGAACGGGAGCTTCGTGTCCTGGATGTGCATCCCACAAATCTCCATCAACTGCAAGATGCTATCCTATCAATATGGGCCAAAATTTCTAAAGAATGCTTTCAGCACCTTGTTGAATCAATGCCACGTAGAATTAAGGCAGTTCTGAAGGCGAAAGGGGGTCAAACACAGTATTAGTATGGTGTTCCTAATAATACTTTAGGTGAGTGTATATTATATCTTTTAAAAAGACATTCTACGGCACCTTTAAACTCGATTTTTGCTTTGTTTTTTGCTTTTGTTCTGTTAGACAGGGAGCAAGGTAAGACTTTGTTGTTTATTTGTTTTCCTTTGTAAAGGTTATTTAATGCTACCCTTGTCAGTTAGAAAGTTTTATGTTGGCCTGGCCCTCTCTTGAAGATTTGCTTCCTTTCTTTTTCTTTTTGTTGATGTTGTTTTTGAACTTATTAAATAGTTATATTTCTTAATTCAGTGCTTGTTGCTTTTCTGGATCAGGGAATTTAAGTGACTGTCAGTCATTTTCGTTTCGTTTAATTTAATTTTATTTTCAATAAGTGTTACAGCCTCCTACCCCTAGACAAGACTGGGAGGTTCGTAACATGTTTTAGATTGTAGGTCGTCTTGTACACTGTCAAGCCCAGGTGGAAAAAAAAAAAAAAAAGTACATTTCTATAATGTACTTAAAATGCTCTATTTTCGTGCACTAATATTATACTCCATATGCTAAAAAATTGTTCTTTAGTACTTCTTAAAATAATCTTAAGAACATCTAAGTGTACTCAACTGTGCTATTTTGAGACACCATGAAATATGAACTAAAGTGTGCTTTTAATATACTTCTCACAGTCACCGTCTCGTCCCTTTTGTTTTGATTGTCATGTGCTGCTTTGTTCTAAGTTCCCGCCACTCATCATTCACCATGGACACTGGTTACCCTCACAGCTGTTTGTTATTTGCATTGTGTATTTAAGTTCCTGCCTGTGTTCTGTTCAGTGTCCGGTATTGTTTGATGTTACTTGTGTTTGCTGTCGCCTGTGCTTCCATTCCTTGAGATTAAACTATGTTGTGTTACTTGTATCTACTGTCCTCGTCTTCCTTGGAGTGAACCCATAACAATACTATCTCTGTATTTAAAAAATGTATTTAGATGCCACTTATAGTACATTTGAACACATAGTGTACTACAAGTGGTATCTCAATATATTTTTAAAATACAGAGATAGTATATTAAAAGCACATTTTAGTTCATATTTCATGGTGTCTCAAAATATCACAGTTGAGTACACTTAGATGTTCTTAAGATTTTAGTGTATCAAGTACAAAATTAATGCACGAAAATAGAGCACTTTAAGTACATTTATAGAAGTATACTTTTTTTTTCTTTCACCTGGGAGGACAAAGCTAACCAGCGAAACTTTATATCAAAAGCATCCTAAATGTCACACGTGTTTAAACCATATTGTAGTGAGCAACCTTTCTTGGTATTGCTGTTTTAAACAGGCCACCGTAATCTGTCGTCTGAATCTGAGCGTGTCAAGGACTAATGGCAATGGCAAATATGTTACTTGCTAGTTTCTAGGAAAATCATTTTCAAAGGTTTTTTTTTTTCTGTGTGTGTTTGTTTTTGCCAAATAACCCAGCGTACATGTCCTCCAAATCACCCCCCCACCTTTTTTTTTTTTGTTGTTTGTGGATGTGTAGGATGGGGGAGGATTCACACACAACCAGATAAATATCACAGTTCAGTGTGTTTCAGATCAATCTGAGGGTTTTCAGACATTTTAAGAGTCACTATCGTGGGTTTTTCAGTGAACCAATGAAGAAAATGTTCCTCAAGTTAGTTTTGCTCTGTTTGTGGCGTCTGGATGGTGAGTTTTAAATGTGTTTTTATGGCTTCAGTTGTGTCTGTTCTGGTACCATGTGATAAATTACTGGTTAAATTAGTTAGAGAAGATTAACATTCACTGTTAGTGTCAGCGACGGTGGCTGTAGTGAAGCGCACGACTCAGGAAATAACTCAAATGGTTTAAATGTGACATTAAACATTAAAAATGTCTTTTTTAGTTATTGATCCATATATAAATCTATTTCTCTTTTCATTCATCATCTTTTGACTTTGTGCTGCTGCAGAATATTATTCACGTCACATTTAAATGATTAAAAGTATTTCAGTGACGCTTCATCAAACCAACATCAAGTGATTTTAAAGCTTTAATCTGTGAAAAACTCTGTTCTTCAGGAGTGTTTGGTTATTATGGAGAGAAGACAGTGTCAGTGTTTGAGGGAGATTCAGTCACTCTAAACCCTGATCCTACTGAAATGAAGAATTCTGATCAGATTCAGTGGACTTTTGGAAACACTTTAATAGCTGAAATCAATAAACGGGACGACAGATTCACTGTATATGATGATGGTATTTATGGGATGTTCAGAGACAGACTGAAGCTGGACAATCAAACTGGATCTCTGACCATCACAAACATTAGAGCTGAACATACTGGACGATATCTTCTATACATCAGATTTTGGATTGAACATTTCTATCTCGATGTCAGAGGTGAGTTAAATATCATTTTCACATATTTTATACAAACCCGATTCCAAAAAAGTTGGGACACTGTACAAATTGTGAATAAAAACAGAATGCAATGATGTGGAAGTTTCAAATGTCAATATTTTATTCAGAATACAACATAGATGACATATCAAATGTTTAAACTGAGAAAATGTATCATTTTAAGGGAAAAATAAGTTGATTTTAAATTTCATGGCCTCAACACATCTCAAAAAAGTTGGGACAAGGCCATGTTTACCACTGTGTGGCATCCCCTCTTCTTTTTATAACAGTCTGCAAATGTCTGGGGACTGAGGAGACTCAAGTTTAGGAATAGGAATGTTGTCCCATTCTTGTCTAATACAGGCTTCTAGTTGCTCAACTGTCTTAGGTCTTCTTTGTCGCATCTTCCTCTTTATGATGCACCAAATGTTTTCTATGGGTGAAAGATCTGGACTGCAGGCTGGCCATTTCAGTACCCGGATCCTTCTTCTACGCAGCCATGATGTTGTAATTGATGCAGTATGTGGTCTGGCATTGTCATGTTGGAAAATGCAAGGTCTTCCCTGAAAGAAACGACGTCTGGATGGGAGCATATGTTGTTCTAGAACTTGGATATACCTTTCAGCATTGATGGTGCCTTTCCAGATGTGTAAGCTGCCCATGCCACACGCACTCATGCAACCCCATACCATCAGAGATGCAGGCTTCTGAACTGAGCGCTGATAACAACTTGGGTTGTCCTTGTCCTCTTTAGTCCGGATGAAGTGGCGTCCCAGTTTTCCAAAAAAAAACTTCAAATTTTGATTCGTCTGACCACAGAACAGTTTTCCACTTTGCCACAGTCCATTTTAAATGAGCCTTGGCCCAGAGAAAACGCCTGCGCTTCTGGATCATGTTTAGATATGGCTTCTTTTTTGACCTATAGAGTTTTAGCCGGCAACGGCGAATGGCACGGTGGATTGTGTTCACGACAATGTTTTCTGGAAGTATTCCTGAGCCTATGTTGTGATTTCCATTACAGTAGCATTCCTGTATGTGATGCAGTGCCGTCTAAGGGCCCGAAGATCACGGGCATCCAGTATGGTTTTCCGGCCTTGACCCTTACGCACAGAGATTGTTCCAGATTCTCTGAATCTTTGGATGATATTATGCACTGTAGATGATGATAACTTCAAACTCTTTGCAATTTTTCTCTGAGAAACTCCTTTCTGATATTGCTCCACTATTTTTCGCCGCAGCATTGGGGGAATTGGTGATCCTCTGCCCATCTTGACTTCTGAGAGACACTGCCACTCTGAGAGGCTCTTTTTATACCCAATCATGTTGCCAATTGACCTAATAAGTTGCAAATTGGTCCTCCAGCTGTTCCTTATATGTACATTTAACTTTTCCGGCCTCTTATTGCTGCCTGTCCCAACTTTTTTGGAATGTGTAGCTCTCATGAAATCCAAAATGAGCCAATATTTGGCATGACATTTCAAAATGTCTCACTTTCAACATTTGATATGTTATCTATATTCTATTGTGAATAAAATATAAGTTTATGAGATTTGTAAATTATTGCATTCCTTTTTTGTTCACAATTTGTACAGTGTCCCAACTTTTTTGGAATCGGGTTTGTATTTCAGACAGGACCACTTTGGCAAATTACTTTGATTTTATTGAAACACACGTTATCTTTGGCGGTATGGTTCCTTATTATGAGTTCTTGCTCCGAAATTAATTGAACATACAAGAGCTTTAACATTAACCCCCCATGGAACCATCAGCTTGGGAATACAGACAATTAAGACATGTAGTTTAGTGATGTCTTTAAAAGCGTACAGTAGTAATCGTACAGATGTGGCAGTGGGACGTCTATACTGTAGCTTGGTTATGAGGATGAGTGTCTCTCAGCAGTGAGGTCCATGCCGGCTGGCACTTGAAAGCCTTAGTGATCTGAAACAAAAGAAGACGACAACCAGAAGGTGCACAGTAATATGCTCATGCTTATGGGGAGGGAGGGTTGCGAGCAGTTTGACATTACTTACCGAGCAGTAATGCAACATATATATCCCTGGGCTAATAGGAGAATGATAGTGATTGGAGCGATTTGACAGCTGCATCAGCTGGTCACAGCACTATGCCTACGTGGCCTGACTGAACTAACACTGCGCTCGATTTTAATTAGCATTAATTTAAACTCAATTTTGCTTCTGTTGTTAATGCTGATATTCATTTCAAATTTAAGCTTTCAAACCATTTACTTTTGTAAATGAGTGTCTTAATCTGTGTTGAACCTGTTTCTGTTTGTCCTCCATGTTAGTGGTTGATGATGCAGATGAAATATCAGTGAAGGAGGGAGATTCAGTCACTCTAAACTCTTCTCTTACTGAAATGAAGAATGATGATGAGATTCAGTGGAGGTTTGAAAACATTTTAATAGCTGAAATCAACGTAACGGCCGACAGATTCACTGTATATGATGATGATCTTGATGGGAGATTCAGAGACAGACTAAAGCTGGACAATCAAACTGGATCTCTGACCATCACAAACATCACAATGAAACATGATGGAATTTATAGACTACAGACCAACCATAGGAGAGTTAATTTCTTTCTCATTCTCTATGGTGAGTTAAATATCAGTTTCACATTTTATATTTTAATCAGCACAAAGATTCAATTATTAATCCAAACTCCATTTTGCTTCTGTTGTTTAATGATGATCTTCATTTCATAATTTAAGTTTCAAACTATTTACTTTCATAAATAACTGTCTTAATCTGTGATGAATCTGTTTCTGTTTGTTCTCCATGTGTGTGTTTGATGATACAGTTGAAATATCAGTGATGGAGGGAGATTCAGTCACTCTAAACTCTCGTCTTACTGAAATAAAGGATGATTGGATTTGGTGGAGGTTTGGAGACACTTTCATAGCTGAAATCAATAAACGAGACATCAGAATCACTGTAAATGATGATGATCTTGATGGGAGATTCAGAGACAGACTGAAGCTGGACAATCAAACTGGATCTCTGACCATCACAAACATCACAATGAAACACGCTGGAGAATATCGCCTACAGATCAACCTTTTCAAGTCTTTTTTTATTCGTATCATTGTCTGCGGTGAGTTAAATATCAGTTTCTCGTGTTTTATTTATTACAGCTAGATCTAAAGAAGTATCTTATCATGACTAATGAGTTCAAATGACTAATTCTCTCACTTTCCCATGAACAGCAGGTTTATATTTAACTTTCTATTCAATAGTTTTAAATGCTCTACTTTTGATCATCTTGGTTCCTCTGGATGTTTCTTGAATCTCTTCATTCATCCTCATTTCTCTTTATTCTCTCATGTTTTCAGCTCGTCTGCCTGTTCCTGTCATCAGCAGAAACTCTTCACAATGTTCTTCATCATCATCATCATGTTCATTGGTGTGTTCAGCTGTGAATGTGAGTCATGTGACTCTCTCCTGGTACAAAGGAAACAGTTCATTGTCCAGCATCAGTGCGTCTGATCTCAGCATCAGTCTCTCTCTACCTCTGGAGGTGGAATATCAGGATAAAAACACCTACAGCTGTGTGCTGAACAATCCCATCAGCCACCAGACTCAACATCTGCACATCACTCAACTCTGTCACACATGTTCAGGTATGGCAGCGCTGATGATATTAGCGTTTATTCACACATCAGGTACATGATTGATGATGACTGATTCAGCATATATTAATATTGGTGAGATTGATTCATTTATAGCTTTACATGTTCATCTTTTTCAGGAAGTGCTTAAATCTGAAGCAGAACGCTGAACTTTAAAGATTCTTCAAGTGTGTTTTTGTCATAATAAATACTGATGATTATTTGAGCTTCTCTTTCAGTGTCAGATTTTTAAAACTCTTATTTGTAAGGCTTTATTGTTTATATTTCTCTCAGAGACACACAGATCTCACTTTACTACTACTGCTGTATATTTGTCATGTGTATTTTACACTGTTGTTGATGATCAAATTAAAATAGCATCTTTTTAATGTGTCTGACGGAGTTGACACAAATTCAGTTCTGAAGTACATTTTTAGAAGAAAACATTTTCAGAAAAACCTGTTCCCTTACATGTTCATTATCTGAGACCTTTGTCTACAAATATATCAGTTTATAATAATGTGTTATTAAATAATAAAAACTAACATCTCAAACATGTTTGGTCTCTTCTCTCAAGAATCAGTGAGATTAAGTTCAGACTTCTATTCTGGCCATGACTCTGATATCATTTCATGATCACTACATTCACTTGCGTCTTGTGTTTTGGGTTCACTAACATCCTCCTGTCAGAGTCTCTGTAACAATTGTAGTCACATTTATTTCAATAATAATTCCAGATTCTATAGAAATGCTCTCTGTTGCAGTTATTTGTGTGCATGTTTGTTCCAAATGTCATTTGTGCTCTAGTACCAGGCCTTAGTTTCTGTGTGGAAATTTGAGAAGCAGTCGTCAGTAAAATGACGTGAACACAATAAAAGATTGTACTGTGGTATTGTTGAAAAAGTGAATTTTCCTTGGCATCTGCACATGCAATAAATGAGCGGGCAATATCCTAATGTTTCATTGTGACATCACATGAAAGGTAGTTTTCAAAAATCCATAATTGAGGGCACTTTAAGAATTTAAAACTAATCATACATTTCATAAGATTAGGGGAGAAACGCCCTTTATAAAGGTAAAAAAAAAAAAAAGTGCTCTGAGTAAATATCTGTTACGGTGTATGCTGAAGAGATGAGGCGAATACGGAAATCCACAATAATATAGGCTTTACTTAGAATAAGGAGCAGAACAACAGCATTACACAAAGTAGGTAAACAATATAACAGACAAGGGCTGCATCCGAAACCGCCTACTTCTCTACTATTTAGTAGGGGAAAAGCAGTAGGCGAGCGAATAAGTATGTCCGAAGCAAAAAGAGTAGGCGAAAATTACCTGGGTGACGTAATAATTCTCGCGAGATTCGGACGTGCGTCTACTTAGGGCGCGTCTGAAACCGCCTACTTCTCTACTATTTAGTAGGGAAAAAGCAGTAGGCGAGCAATTATGTCAGAAACCTCAGTAATCATTAATGAGTAGTCGAGAGGTTCCTGGATGGCCTACTGCTTCAGCCCAGATTCTGAAGTGTTCCTCGCTGGATACTTTTCTATCCCAGGAGGCCACGGGAGAGGATACGTCATAATCAAACACGGAGGAGAAAAGCGGCGCGGATGCTGTCAAATGTGAGTATTGAAAACCAAAAACACATTTGTTGAGCTACTGTAGAGTAAACTGCTGAATGTGTGAAGATGCTGGACACTATAGTTGTGATTTTGCAGTAAAAACACAATTCATTGTGTATAGATAACAGGAGAGCTCTAGTAAACACACATAACTTAATTCTCCAAAGTGGATTTATTCTAAACCATATACATCCTAATGACGCTTACTAAATGTTAAACATCTGACAGGAACATCTTCTTTAAGTATTATGACTTATGAGTGATGGATTATGATCTATGAGTGATGTGTTTGTGCTATTATTCACTTTTGTCAACACTGCTTACATTACATGAATGAAAATAATGTAAATAAATAAATCTACAGTAACTACACATACGTTTAATCTATTTTATTTGTCCATTAGTACTGTTGGTAAATTAAGAAACATTTGTGTTGGATAAGAAGTGAGGTAACACATCATCAACACGTAAATGTAGATTTGAGCACATAAATCTCAGAGGAAATGTGAATCTAGATGACAGGATCAGATGATCACGTGTGTTTTTATCTGGTGGAGAGAGGCTGATGAAGGAATGATGCCATCAAAGGCTTTGAGTGAGTACACTACAGAAATGAATACAAATCTACTTCATTCTTAAGTTGTAGTTTATTTTAATTATTGGAATTAGAAAATAAAATATAAATATTCATCACTCCTCCTTCCAAGTGTCTTGATCAAGGACACACTGGAGGTGACGCTGCGGAGATCGAACCAGCAACCTTCTGCTGACCAGCTCAGTGGTTTAGACCACCACACCACAAATGTAATGAAGCTACAACAAAAATTAGCAAGTAATTGTAAAAATATTAAATGAAATATGTCAAGAAACAGAATGCTGACATGAATGAATTGTAAAATGTTTTAATCTGTTTCATAAGTCATGCTAATGGAGAGCACATGAATGTTTGCAGCAGACAGATTGTCCCGCACATCTTCTCCCACTCCTGCTTCAAGGTTCAGCGGTCCATCATCATCATCATCTTCCTCATCCTCTGGATCAACGATGTCTCCATTGAGAAGAGCAGCAGTGAGGGACATGATGATGAAGGTGTTCATCAGCTGCTTCTTCAGAATAAAGCTGCAGAATCGGCACAGCTGTGTTGAGATGACAGCAGGACTGTCAATACGTGATTGTTAGATCAATAAATTTGAATAAAGCTTTGTTTTGTGTGTTGTTGACTTGCATTTATTTATTGTCATTATTACTTTTATTAAATTCTTTTACTTTTTTTTTATTAATTATGCTATTAATATCAGTAAATGTATATATTTTATTAAGCAATGAATTAATGCATGAATTGACTGTAAATGGAGATGTATTCACATCAGCTGTATTTGTCTAGTGTGTGTTCATGCATAGCTGTCATATGACAAAACATTACATTTAGCTTGATTTAATAAAGAAGTAAAATGAAAAGTAATATAAGTATTGGTCAGCATTTATTATTATTATTGTGCGTAAGTGTTGGGGTGTGCTACCAATGCAATTCATTCTGGGGTAATCTTAATTTTAAGTAGTTTATACTTACATTTAAAAAAAAAAAAAAAAAATGTATAAAATCATCAGTCTTCTCCAAAGGTGAGATCTTCGAGCAGCTGTCCTACGTCTCCTCTGCGCAGACATTGGTAACACTGAGGAAAAGCGCACTAAGTAGGGTTGTGGAGTTACTGGAGCTGTGAGGTGTCAGTGCACCGGTCACTCAAATCTTTATTTTTAATGCAGTACGTATAATTACATATAAGATCAGGGGAAATATCATGGTTGTAATAATAACAATAATAATGACAATAATAATGACAAAAAAAAACAAACAAATGTATTTGTATACATCATAGTTTGAGATTATATACACAGACATACAGACAAGCATGATGACAAGGTTAAATATTTTGAATACATCTTAATGCATAAAAGTATTTATTTTATTTATTATTTATAAGCCTGAAGGATGAAACTAGAGCTAATTCAACAAGAAAAAGAGGAAAACAAATGAGATTTATGCCACCTTTGCTTGTGGATGGACATTTTTGCATATAAAATAAAGAAATTAACATATTCACATGAATTTGGGTATTTGTAACAAAAAATAAACTCACATTATAAAAATATAAGAACTTTAAAATTGACCCAAAATATATTAGTTGTACTACAATTACAAAATTACTGGCAGCTGTTTCTTCTGTTTGATCAATATCAAGATGTTTACAGATAGATTAATTAAACCTGTCACTCATTGAGTAGGTGGTTTCGACGCAGCCAAGGAATGCAGGGAGTGAGTCCAACTTAAAGGGAGTGCTGACGAGGACAGACAGGTGCAGGGAATCCAGGGAGATGGTGGGAAGACTGATGCGGGAAGTGCAGGCAGGTGTGGAGAACAGGAGGATGCTGGGAACTGGAGTCCAAGAAGGTGTGAATGTAACATTACCTCCCCCTCCCCGGAAGGCGCGACCTCGTGCCTCAGATGAAACACCGGGTGGGGCGGGGGGTGGGGAGGATGGGGGGGTGCACCTGGAGACCTACAGGCAGGTGCGGGGGGTGCAGACGGGTGCGGAGGTCTCCAGAGTGGGTCAGGAGTCTCAGACTGCCGTGACGGGTCAGGGGCAGTGGACGGCCAAGGCGGGTCAGGAGTCTCGGGCTGGCGTGACGGGTCAGGGGCAGTGGACGGCCAAGGCGGGTCAGGAGTCTCGGGCTGGCGTGACGGGTCAGGGGCAGTGGACGGCCAAGGCGGGTCAGGAGTCTCAGACTGCCGTGACGGGTCAGGGGCAGTGGACGGCCAAGGCGGGTCAGGAGTCTCGGGCTGGCGTGACGGGTCAGGGGCCGTGGGCGGCCACGGCGGGTCATGGCGCCCACAGGTCCCTGCCCCCCCTCAAAAAATATTTCGGGAGATTTAGGGGGACTCGTGGAAAGGAGTGGGCTCACTGGCTGAAGGGGGCTCGGCGGTGCATGGGGCTGGCTCATGGAAGGCTGAAACAAGGTCGAGGGGACTGGGAGCTGGTTCAGTACAAAAGTCTATTAACCAGTCCTCCGTGTCCAGGACTGGCATCTTGGGTTGCGCGGAGGCAGACAACTCAGGAGACTGGAGTTGCACGGCCTTCTTTTTTTTTCTCTTTGGCCATTTGGGCCCAGCGGAGGATTTTTCTCTGGCCATACAGGGTTTTGGGTCCGGCAGGACACCAGGGGAATGCTCACTGGAGGGGTAGGCGGAGGAAAACGGAGATTGGCGAACTGGCCAGGCCGCCTGAGTTTCTGCGGGGACTGGACAAGGACTACATCTATCAAGAACCTCTTCAATTACGAACTTAGAACAATTTAGAAACAAATCAAATTAATTGCATCGACTAAGGAAAAATTACAGGCAGGTTCTTTAAAACGGATCATGTCCTCGTCCAGCCCTGCCAGAAAAATGCCGTTCAAACAGGCATCTGGCCAATTCACCAAATAAGCAAGCTCGACAAATTCCTCTACATACCTCTCCAGCGAACGCCCGTCCTGCCAGAACCCACAGAGGCGATCCGAGGCTGTGGCAGGCTTTGGCAGCACGGGAGACACAGGGAGTTCAGTGATGAAGAATAAGCCCATCTTTTCTTTTGTGGAGTTCCAACGATAATGGTCTGTTATCCTGTTACGGTGTATGCTGAAGAGATGAGGCGAATACAGAAATCCACAATAACATAGGCTTTACTTAGAATAAGGAGCAGAACAACAGCATTACACACAGTAGGTAAACAATATAACAGACAAAGAGTGCAGGGAGTGAGTCCAACTTAAAGGGAGTGCTGACGAGGACAGACAGGTGCAGGGAATCCAGGGAGATGGCGAGAAGACTGATGCGGGAAGTGCAGGAAGGTGTGGAGAACAGGAGGATGCTGGGAACTGGAGTCCGGGAAGGCATGAATGTAACTATATCACAAATCTGTGGATTTAAAGTCCGCGTGAACCGGAAGTTGCAAACGACTTTTCTCCAGTGTTGTGACGTATTTCCAAGTGAAATGGAATATTGAATAGAGGGTAGAGTTTTACTTCAGCGCTCCTCCTCTCCGTCTCTCACTCATAGCAGACTAACGGTTGGAGGGAAGTGGTTTAAGCGTTTTCAGCTCAAGCCCTCAAACTGACGTCATTAGAGAAGGGGCACCGTTGCAGAGGGGAGGAGCATTGTCAGATTTTGATTAAATATTACGAAGCCAAACAATTTTTTTGTTTGGATTGACTTGCACGGATGAATTGTTCGCCACAAAACTAGCAATTTGAGCTAACAAAATAAATAAGGTCAATTTTGATTTCATGTGTACTTTAAATATACAGTATCAAAGCTGCAATATTCTGAAAATTGTTTCAGAATAAATTATATTTACACCACAAAAAAAAAAAAATCCTATTTTATCCAGACAAGCAACTTTTTTTACTTGAACAATTAATGAGCGATTTACTTGCCCTGATATATGTCATCAACATTATAAAACTGCACAATGAGAGAAACAGCAGATGGCTATTTCAGGAGTATCCTCAAAAACTCTCAACTTCTTTAACTTAGTCAAGTCATCTTCATTTATATAGCACTTTTCACAATACATATTGTTTCAAAGCAGCTTCACAGCGACAATAGGAACATTATTATCGAGCTAAAGTTGGTTTTTGATTGAATCACTTCTGTTGTAAAAAATGTTAATTATTACTTTAGGGGCCACTTAAATGACACCTTTCTTACTGAAAACTGAATACCTTTAATGCATTCTTGCCTTTCATTTATGTGTTTAGTCTATAGGTTTGCGTGTTTGAGTGTGTCTCTTTCTCCATCTATTTGTGTGTAGTTATATATATTATACATAATATAAATAAAAGAAACCTTGCTATGAGCACTTTACTGATGAAACTGTGACTTGACATGGCACTTACATACTGTTGTACTCATGTTGATTTGATTGCTTCTACTATTTTCATTTGCAAGTCAGAGAAAAGCGTTTGCTAAATGACAATGTAAATGTAAACATGTATATGTGTGCAGAAGCTTGGTCTTTTTTAAAAAAGTTATATTTGCCAAATTACTTGTCTGGTCCTCAGAAAAATTAGTTGTGTCCGCCAATCTATGCGAACTGGAATAATTTTGATAACATTTTATCTATACATAGGGAAAGGAAAGGGAAATGGGCCTTTGCAGGGGATAGTTTAGTTGACACTTCAGGACTGCGTTATCATCATGTCTAGATGCAGGTCCTTCATCTCATCTGGATACAGCCTGGATCTGGCCTCGAAATAAACAGAGAGAGACTAATATTTGCGTAGACGTCATTCTTATGATATAGCGAGTATATCAGATGTTATGGGAAGTGTTCTTGGTTCTGGCTGACCTATGGCCTGTTGCACAAAGCTGGTTTCAGTTGCTACACAGGTAAGTTCAAGATTAGTTTGAGCAAACTCTGGTTTTTGGGGCTTATGAAGGTGGATTGGTTTTTAGCAGGGTTCATTGCTATGATAACTTACGCTACACAGCTAACCTGTTCCGGAGCAGCTTTTATTCTAAGTTAGAGATCACAAACCCAAACTCGACCAATCAGCTGTGAGTAAAGCGACATGTATCTGATGCAATAAAGCCACTCCCCCTGTATCTGGCTCCAAATTAAATCAGTTTATAGTGAAAACATTTTAGAGACAAAATTGCTCAACATTTGCTGTTAATTATTCATTATATTTATATTAAATAAATTAAAATTATGAATAATTCATGACAACCTCATATAATTAGGCTTATTATATTAACTGACAATATTAAATTAAAATAAATATAATACATGCGTAATATATAAAGCTTTTAAACAGATTAAGCTTACATGTATTCTTTTGAGCTCTTTGTGAAACTATAGTAATTATTTGGTCTATTTGTTTGATTCACATGCATTGATATAGTCAGATATTTTCTTTCAGCTGCCTTCTCAAACTTTCACTGCAGCAGTGTTTATTCCTGCGCTGTAAATGCATTTAATTTCATATTTTCATAACGATTTCTTAATCTTCGGAAGAGACATGAATTGCGTGGCTCTCTCGCGAGAAGTGAATCAAACTGACGTTCTCCTTGTTCCGTGTCATTGGCTTTTTGCCGCACGTGTCACACTTTCAGGTGCATGTGCTTTGCAAACTCTGGATCAAACCTGAGTTGACAGATAAAGTTTATACTGAGCGTTGTGCAACAGTTGATCCTGATCTAAACCAGGTTGGATTTATCCGTATTTGTCAACTCCAAACCTACTCTTAAACTCAGAGTTTTTCAGCTAGCTTCATGTAACAAGCCACTAATCTATGCATCCTAATCTATGCAGGTACTGGGGAGCTAAACTATTTAGTGTAAGTAAGTAGCAGGTTTTTAAAATCTATACGATGTTTAATAGGGAGCCAATGCAGTGTTGACAGAACTGGGCTAATATGGTCATACTTCCTGGTTTTAGTAAGAACTCTAGCTGCTGCATTTTGTACGAGCTGTAGTTTATTTATCAAGTGAGCGGAACAACCACCCAGTAGAGCGTTACAGTAATCTAGCCTTGAGGTAATGAACGCATGAACTAACTGTTCTGCATTTGTCATTGAGAGCATATATCGTAGTTTAGATATTTTTAAGATGGAAGAATGCGGTTTTACAGATGCTAGAAACATGGCCTTCAAATGAAAGATTGGTATCAAAGAGCACACCCAGGTTCCTAGCTGACGACGAAGACTTAACAGAGCAGACATCAAGTGTTAGACAGTATTCTAGGTTATTACGTGAAGAAGTTTTTGGTCTAAAAATTAGAATCTCTATTTTTTCTGAATTTAGTAGTAGGAAATTACTGGTCAACCAATTTTTTTATATCAGCTATGCATTCCGTTAATTTTGTGAATTGGTAAGTTTCGTCAGGGCGCAAAGAAATATAGAGCTGAGTATCATCAGCGTAACAGTGAAAACTAACGCCATGCTTCCTAATGATATCTCCCAAGGGTAGCATGTACAGAGTGAAAAACAACGGTCCTAGTACTGAGCCTTGCGGTACTCCATATTTAACTTGTGATCGATATGACCTCTCTGCGTTTACTACTACAAACTGATAATGTTCAGATAAGTATGATTTGAAACATGCCAATGCAATTCCACTAATGCCAACATAATTTTCAAGTCTATTTAAGAGAATATTGTGATCGATAGTGTCAAATGCAGCACTAAGATCCAGTAACACTAATAGAAAGATACAACCATGATCTGATGATAAGAGCAAATCATTAGTAACTCTAATGAGAGCAGTCTCAGTTCTATGGTATGGTCTAAATCCTGACTGGAAATCCTCACGGATACCATTTCTTTCCAAGAAGGAACGTAGTTGTGATGAAACTGCCTTTTTTAGAATTTTTGACAGAAAAGTGAGATTTGAGATCGGCCTGTAATTGTCTAATTCTCTAGGATCAAGTTGTGTTTTTTTAATAAGAGGTTTAATAATAGCCAGCTTAAAACTTTTCGGTACGTATCCTAGTAATAAAGATGAATTAATGATATTAAGAAGAGAATCTATGACCTCTGGAAGCATCTCTTTCAATAGCTTAGTCAGTATAGGGTCTAACATACATGTTGTTGATTGTTGATTTTGATGATTTAACAAGTTTAGACAATTCTTCATCTCCTAAAGCAGTGAATTAATTGAATTTTTCCTCGGGGACACTACAATGCACTGTCTGACGCGATACTGTAGTAGACGGTTGCATGGTTATAATTTTCTCTCTATTATTGTCAATCTTGCAAGTAAAGAAGTTCATAAAGTCATTACTGCTGTGCTGTTTGGAAACATCAGAAGTTGAAGCTTTATTTCTCGTTAATTTAGCCACTGTATCAAACAAATACCTAGGGTTGTGTTTATTTTCTTCTAAAATATTTGAGAAATAAGCAGATCTAGCAGTTTTTAAGGCCTTTCTATACTCAATCATTCTCTCTCTCCACGAAATGCGAAAAACTTCTAGTTTTGTTTTCTTTCAGCTGCGCTCCATTTTTCTGGCAGTTCTCTTAAGAGCCTGAGTGTGCTCGTTGTACCACGGCATTGGATTAGTTTCCTCAGTCTTCTTTAACTCCCTCGGGTCGGCGGTCACGCCGGCATGATCACCGCATTTTTTTTCTAACTAGTGTGAAAGAGACTCAAAATACTCCGTCAATGTTGCACATACAATTTAGAGTTATACACCATTTTAATCTGTGGAATATCTTCTTTTATTTGTGTACACTCAGAGTAAAAACAAAATGATGTGCTTTTTGTAAAATAAAGAAAACTAACATGATGCGTGATCTCTCCTCTCCCTCTGAACGAACTCCAATCTGATAGTTCTCAGAAAATGAACTGTAACTTATGAATACTAATGACAAAAAAAATGACACATATGTCTAAAGAAACGTTGAAATGTCAGGTTATAAATCGTACAAGTCAAATCGAAAACAAACATTCTGTGTTTATGTAATCTGTATGAAAAGAGAGCCATGTCAGAAATCCGTGATTCAGCTCATTATCCGCTAATGCGGCCACGCCCACGGAGCCAGCGCTATTCAGACGCAAATTCAGTCAATACATGCATTCATCGTCTCAATCGTGTATTTATTGTCTTGAAAAGTGTTTTGAATAGTCAAGTCAAGTCAAATTTATTTATATAGCGCTTTTACAATTGGTAATTGTTTCAAAGCAGCTTTACATATTAGAAGCACAGAAAAAAGGGAAGTGGTTAAAAATAAGCTGTACAAACAAGCGTGGTAATATGTAACATATACAAGATGGTGCTACATTAAGCCAATGTCGGCTGACTCCCAGGGGTGGAAAAAACCCCCTAGGAGAAAAACCCAGCGTGCTAACACTGGGAAAAAAGTCCTAGGAGGGAAAAAACCCCTTGGAAGATATATATAATATATGTAAATGGATATGGAGATCAAAATCTGAATTATACATTTTTATTATAGAGATTAAAAATAGATTATATATAAATATATGTAAGCGGATACGGGGATTAAAAATCTGAATTATAGATGCAGCCAGAACTGGATCTGTAGGCCCATTGTCTCCTGGGCTACGTTGTAGTCAGGTCCAGACACAGGTTCTCCATCTGATCTGGATACGGCCTGGATCCAGCACCCGGCAAACCTCAGGATAAGCAGAGAGACAGATATTAGCGTAGATGCCATTCTTATTCTGATGTACAGGTATATCTAGTGTTATAGGAAATGTTCTCGGTTCTGGCCGACCTAATTATTGCAGCGTAACAATCCTTTAACGGATTTGAAAAATGTTAATGTATTGATAATGTGTTATGTGTATGCAAGAGCAAAGAGATGTGTTTTTAGTCTAGATTTAAACTGACAGAGTGTGTCTGCTTCCCGAACAATGCTAGGAAGATTGTTCCAGAGTTTAGGTGCTAAATAGGAAAAGGATCTGCCGCCTTCAGTTGATTTTGATATTCTGGGTATTATCAACTGGCCTGAATTCTGAGATTGCAATAAACGTGAAGGACTATAATGCATTAAGAGCTCACTTAGGTACTGGGGAGCTAAACCATTTAGAGCTTTATAAGTAAGTAGCAAGATTTTAAAATCTATACGATGTTTAATAGGGAGCCAATGTAATGTTGACAGAACTGGGCTAATATGGTCATACTTTCTGGTTCTAGTAAGAACTCTAGCTGCCGCATTTTGGACCAACTGTAGTCTGTTTAAAAGCGTTACAATAATCTAGTCTTGAGGTCATGAATGCATGAACCAACTGTTCCGCATTTGTCATTGAGAGCATATGTCGTAATTTAGATATATTTTTTAGATGGAAGAAGGCGGTTTTACAGATACTAGAAACATGACTTTCAAATGAAAGATTGGTATCGAAGAGCACACCCAGGTTCCTAACTGAGGACGAAGGTTTAATGGAGCACCCGTCAAGTGTTAGAGAGTATTCAAGGTTTTTTCGTGAGGAAGTTTTTGTTCCAAAGATTAGGATATCAGTTTTTTCTGAATTTAATAATAAGAAATTTCTTGTCATCCAGTTTTTAATGTCAGCTATGCATTCTGTTCGTTTTGTGAATTTGTAGGTTTCGTCAGGGCGCGAGGAAATATAGAGCTGAGTATCATCAGCGTAGCAGTGAAAACTAACACCATGCTTCCTAATTATCTCTCCTAAGGGCAGCATGTACAGAGTGAAAAGCAACGGTCCTAGTACTGAGCCTTGTGGTACTCCATATTGAACTTGTGATCGATACGACATCTCTTCATTAACTACTACAGACTGATAACGGTCAGATAAGTACGATTTGAACCATGCCAAAGCAATTCCACTAATGCCAATATAGTTTTCAAGTCTTTTTAAAAGAATGTTGTGATCGATAGTGTCAAAAGCAGCACTGAGATCTAATAACACTAATAGAGAAATACAGCCACGATCGGATGATAAGAGTAGATCGTTTGTAACTCTAACGAGAGCAGTCTCAGTACTATGGTATGGTCTAAATCCTGACTGGAAATCCTCACAGATTCCATTTCTTTCTAAAAAAGGAGCACAGTTGTGTTGAAACTGCCTTTTCTAGTATCTTTGACAGAAAAGGTAGATTCGAGATTGGCCTGTAATTTACTAAATCTCTCTGATCTAGTTGAGGTTTTTTAATAAGAGGTTTAAAAATAGCCTGCTTAAAGGTTTTTGGTACGTATCCTAGTGTTAAGGATGAATTAATTATATCAAGAAGTGGACCTACGACCTCTGGAAGCATTTCTTTCAGTAGTTTAGTCGGCATTGGGTCTAACATACATGTCGTTGATTTTGATGATTTGATAAGTTTGGATAATTCTTCCTCTCCTATAGCGGCGAATGATTCTAGTTTTACCTCAGGGACACTACAGTGCACTGTCTGAAGCGAAACTGTGGACGGTTGCATGTTTTTAATTTTCTCTCTAATATTATCAATCTTGCAAGTAAAGAAGTTCATAAAGTCATTACTGCTGTGCTCTATGGAAACGTCAGCAGTTGAATCTCTGTTTCTAGTTAATTTAGCCACTGTGTCAAATAAATACCTAGGATTATGTTTGTTTTCTATTAAGAGATTTGAAAAATAAGTAGATCTAGCATTTCTTATAGCCGTTCTGTACTCAATCATTTTTTCTTTCCACGAAAGGCGAAAAACTTCTAGTTTTGTTTTCTTCCAACTACGTTCAGTTTTTCTAACAGCTCGTTTTAGAGCCCGAGTGTGCTCATCATACCACGGCGTTGGATTAGTTTCCTTAATCTTCTTTAGACGTAAAGGAGCGACTGCATCTAATGTGCTGGAAAAGAGAGAGCCAATAGTTTCTGTTGCAGCATCGAGTTCTTCTAAGTTGTCAGGTATACTAAGGCGATGAAACTGCTCGGGGAGATTATTTATAAAGCAATCTTTAGTGGTAGACGTGATGGTTCTACAATATTTATGGCTGGGTGGTGGTTTTGTAGCCTTGGCTAATTGTATTATACATGAGACTAAATAATGATCTGATATATCATCGCTCTGCTGTAGAATTTCAACAGCATCAATATCAATTCCATGCGACAGTATTAGATCTAAGGTATGATTACAACAATGAGTGGGTCCTGACACGTGTTGTCTAACTCCAATAGAGTTTAAAATGTCTGCAAATGCCAATCCAAATGCGTCTTTATTATTATCTACATGGATATTAAAATCACCAACAACAAGGACTTTATCCGCAGCCAGTACTAACTCTGATATAAAATCAGCAAATTCTTTGATAAAGTCATTATGGTGCCCTGGTGGCCTGTATACAGTAGCCAGCACAAATGTCAACTTACATAATGTTACATAAAGCACCATCACTTCAAAGGAATTATATTTGAAATTCTTTTGAATGATTCTGAATATATTACTATAAATTACAGCAACACCTCCCCCTTTGCCTTTCTGTCGAGGATTGTGTCGATAATCATAACCTTGAGGACTAGATTCATTTAAAGTAATGTAATCGTCTGGTTTTAGCCAGGTTTCTGTCAAACACAGCAAGTCTAGTTTATTGTCTGTGATAATTTCATTTACAATAAGTGCTTTTGAAGAAATAGATCTAATATTCAGTAACCCAAGCTTTATCATTTGTTTATCTGATTTATCTGTGATTTTCATTTTTTGAACATCAATTAAATTTTTACCCTTAAAAGGTTTCGGAAGTTTTTTGTATTTACTAGTTCGAGGTACAGACACAGTCTCTATGTGATAATATCTAGGTGAAAGAGTTTCTATGTGCTAATAGCCATAGTTAGCGATCTCTGGCCTCTGTAGTTATTTCCTGGATTGCCTATTCTTCTTTAGTGCTCAGGCATTTGTGGACTAAAGGTGCACAGAGCGCCCTCCGGCTGCAAGTATGAATTAAAAACAGTATCCAGCGTTCATAGTGATAACAATAAATATTGAATAAATATTACTCCTCTGTATAGAAAATTGACATAAACATGAGAATCCATCAATATTTCTCCAAATGTGCATGCTTTTAAGCTAAAAGCCTATATGAAATGCCATAGAGGTAACATAACTGTTCAGACACTTTGTATCATAGAAATGCATTATATTTTAATAATAGAATATCATTATTTTAAATTGTAATAATATTTCACAGTATTGCTGTTTTTTCTGTATGTTTAATTTACATTATGATGAGCTGAGACATGATCAACAGGGTTTTTTCACAGCCTATCTGACTGAAAGAGCTCATTATTTATGCAGGTCATTAGAGTTCTTTATCTGATTCTTTTGTCTTCTCAGGTGAGAATCATCCATTATTCATGATTATTCACGCCTCCACGCATACTGTGTTTCTTGACCAAAGATGTTTTAGAAAATTTAAATCTCTCTATTGTTTTATATGAAGGAGTAGGAATGATAATTTTTACATAATTTTGAAGCAAAAACTCTAGTCTACAACCTCCAATACCCAAATTTTTTTTTGTTTTTTCAATAACCACGCATAAATGTTATTCCTTCAAAAATACAAACATACATGTTCCTTACATATTATTGTAGCCTAGTTTGTGCTGAATACAGTGTAATGACACTTTTTCCATTAATATGTTTATGAACAACTGAAAAAAGCACAAATGTCAGGGCATGTCAAAACTTCTCCAGGCCCCAAATCAGCCTCAGACCCCTGAGGGTTAAGCGCAGAGGAGCAACTGAGTCTAATGTTCTGGAAAAGACAGAGGCAATAGTTTCTGTTGCAACATCGAGGTCTTCTAAGCTATCTGGTATGCTAAGGCGATGAAACTGATAAGGAATATTATTTATAAAGCAATCTTATTTATGGCTAGGTGGCGGTTTTGCAGCCTTGGCTAAATGTAGTATACACAAGACTAGATAATGATCTGAGATGTCGTCACTCTGCTGCAGAATTTCAACGGCATCAATATCAATTCCATGTGACAATATTAGATCTAAAGTATGATTACGACAATGAGTGGGTCCTGACACGTATTGTCTAACACCAGTAGAGTTTAGAATGTCTGCAAATGTCAATCCCAATGAGTCTTTATCATTATCTACATGGATATTAAAATCACCAACAACAAGGACTTTATCCGCAGTCAGTATTAACTCTGATGAGTCTAGCCCTCAACGTTACGATTATTGACACAATCCTCGTCAGAAAGGCAAAGGGGGAGGTGTTGCTGTAATTTATAGTAATATTTACAGTATCACTCAAAAGTCTTTCAAATATAATTCCTTCAAAGTGATGGTGCTTTATGTAACATTATGTAAGTTGACATTTGTGCTGGCTACTGTATACAGGCCACCAGGACACCATACAGACTTTATCAAAGAATTTGCAGATTTTCTATCACTGTAGATTTATATTCTGATTTATTCACTGCTGAAGCCATTGATGAACAATGCAGAAATGAACTGCTACAGGATATTCCTTCTTTATTAAATCACAAAAACTTTTAGAGGCTGATCTTCAGTTTGAAGAGGTTACTGCTGCTGTGAAGGGTCTCTCTTCAGGAAGAGCACCAGGGATAGATGGACTGTCTTCTGAATTTAAAAAAAAAAATGTTGAACTATATCAGGACCTGATTATTTTGAAGTGCTCAAAGAATGCATTAAAAATTGGAGGCCTGCAGCAATTTTGTGTTCCTAATACAAAATTCTGTCTAAATGTTTGTCAAATAGACTAAACAATGTATTACATTCAATCATAAAGATCAATCATACTGTGTACGAGGTAGATCTATTTTAGATCATTTACATTTAGTGTGAGATATTTTTGACTTTGCTTCTAACAATAATATTAATCTTGGCTTTTTGTCATTAGACCAGGAAAAGTCTTTTGATCGAGTTGACCACAATTTTCCTTTTGAAACCTTAAAGGCTTTTAGTTTTGGAGACAAATTTATTTCTATGATTAAGCTTTTCTATAATGAGGCCACGTGTATGATAAAAATTGCTGGTGGTCTCAGTGTTCCTGTTAAGATCCACAGAGGTATTAGGCAAGGGTGTCCCCTTTCAGGTCAACTCTACAGCAAAACATGAAAAGAGCAGGATCGTCACCTGTTTCTATTGAACATTAATAAGCTGTATCTGACTGGTTTAACATCCTTTTACAGGTCAGTGTTAAGAGCGTAGTCACTTTTTAGGTTTTCTAGAGAATTCAATGGTGTACAAAGACTCTGGCTGAAGGAGGAATCATTGCTTTTTAACTCCTTAATGAACCTGGATATATCTAAATGAGATTCCCTCAGAAAAGCCTTGTGGTCTGCAAAGATCACTAAAATTGGACATTTAATTTCTGAGGGAGGATATATATCTGCTGAGGCCTTAGCCTTATAACTAGGCATGAGGTCAGTTTGAGTGGCAGAGAGACTGTTAACTAACCAGTGGACTATAGACTGATTTTAAAGGCTTTGGATGTGGATATCTCTGTGTTCCCAGAGCTGACTTTTTCAGCAGACATGGGAGAATGGCAGGAAACAGAGGGAGGACTGCTTTCAGAACACCTCAGCTAAGTCTTTTTGCTGATATGGGAAAGAAGGCTCTATATGTACTGTGTGTTAAAGTGGCACATTTCCACATGCTTGAAAACCTGAGGGAATCCAAGTGGCACAATGTTTTTGGCTCAGGCACTTCCCCTAAAGGCTGCTGGAGGACTCTGTACAAACTTCCCATTGAGAAAAGGTCTGGAGACCTTCAGTTGAGGACAGTACGTGGTATAATAGCTACAAACAGACACAGCACACCTTGATCCACAGGTAGGGGAAGGGTGTCCATTCTGTGGGGTACAAGAGACAGTGTCTCACTTATTTCTTAATTGTTTTAGACTACAACTGTTTTTAATCAATCAGAAGGATAATGTCAATCTGTGGGGGAGGCTTTTACACCTATGTTTTTTATTTATGGACCTAAATACAGCAAGAGCAAAAAGCAAGCTCACGTTTTAATGAATTTTATATTTGGGCAAGCAAAACTGGCTATTTAATTGTCATGTAAAAGAAAACTACTTGCCTCTGGATTGACTGATATTATCTTGGTGTTTAGGGGATTAATAAATCCCGTATTGACATAGAGTATGCTTATTATAAGTTGGTTGATGATTTGGAACGTTTTAAATTGAAATGGGGTATAAATATGTATTCGTGAAATTAATTACTATGGTTGCTTGCAAATTTTTATCTGAGAGATGAAAGATTGTAAACCTGCTGTTCCTCATGCGTGTACAGTTACTTATGTACATCATTCTTTATTTTATTCCATTTTTTATTTCCTTTTAATATACAATGAATGTTTATCTAAAATCGGTTGTAAATAAAGAGATTGTCAAAGTCTCTCTCTTATTCCTTACAGATTCCTTCTCTATTCACACACACAAGTCACTTGGTCACTGTTTATTTCTTCCAGGTTCTTCTTATTGTCTCAATAACAGCATCTGCAACCTGAAAAATGTCTTACATTCTTACAACAGTTCTTGTACAATTCGTTACATTTTCTTTATTATTTTGAATTTTAGTGTCCATCAACAAGCTTAATTCTTCAAACTGATACTGCACTGAATACAACACTATATTTATAGGTTAAAGAGCTGGCCGTCTGATGCAGTTATAACAACCTGGAGCTGAACACACTCAAAACAGTGCAGATGATAGTGGACTTCAGGAGAAACACTCCAGCATTATTCCCACTCTTCATCATGGACAGCACTGAGGCAGCAGTGGAGTCATTCAGGTTCCTGGGCTCCACCATCTCTCAGGACCTGAAGTGGGAGTTCCACATAGACTCCAGCTGAAAAAGTCCCAGCAGAGACTGTACTTCCTTCACCAGCTGAGGAAGTTCAACCTGCCACAGGAGCTGCTGAAACAGTTCTACTCTGCGGTGTTGACAGAACCGGGCTAATATGTTCACACTTCCTGGATCTAGTAAGAACTGCTGGAGTTTATTTATTAGGCCTGCAGGGCAACCGCCCCATTACAATAATCCAGTCTTGAGATAATGTATGCATGAACAAATTTTTCTGCATTTGATATTGAGAGCATATGTTGTAGTTTAGAGAAATTTTTAAGATGGAATAACGTCTCGGTTACGTATGTAACCCTCGTTCCCTGAAGGAGGGAACGGAGACGTACGTCAGTAGTGACCGACGAATTGGGATATCGCTAGAGAGCCCTATCAGCTTCGAGTGAACTAAAACAAGCCAATGGAATTGGCGTGCGATATTTGCATAATGTGCAACGCCTCCGACAGGTGTATAGAAATAGGAAGCAGATGCAATCGCACTCTGTTTTTCGCTGAGGAGACAACTGGTGTCCGCCCAACAGCGAGGGTACAGAAACTGTGGCGACGGGACGTACGTCTCCGTTCCCTCCTTCAGGGAACGAGGGTTACATACGTAACCGAGACGTTCCCTTTCAGTCGGTCACGTTCGACGTACGTCAGTAGCAGGGCTTGACATTAACTTTTTTGCTCACCAGCCACTGTGGCTAGTGGTTTTCCAAAGTTACTAGCCACTCAGCATTTTCACTGGCCACAATTTTGATGTTGGTAAATTACATTTTATATGATTAAAGTTGACTTTGTTATGCTTAAATTTATTTTGAGTCATTTTACTTGATTTAGAAGATTTAAAACCCTTTCAAACTTTTAAATGCAGATTGACCACCCAAATCAAGACTACATTTTGTATATCAGCTGGTATGTACAGGTGGGCAAGAGGTGTACAATATGAGCATGGGCTAATATGAGAAATTGTATAAGTTATTTGTGTTAGGCTATATAAAAGAACAAAGAAGCAAATTACAAAAACAATAGTAAATTAAAAATAATCTTTTTTCAGATACAGTAGGTTTATTTAACATATAGCCTACATTTATTTAACATCTTTTGTTGTTTGATTAACATTAATGACAGACAGGTAGGCCTATTTAATTGGGCTGCTGAATGCATGGACGTAACTGACGCATATTCAGTTATTACCCACCTGTTTACGTCCACTTAAGTCATAACCGACTGTATTCACGCGAGATACTCCACACGATGGACATTTAGACATCTGTGTGCACGTGTATTTGACTATTCAGGCGCGAGGAGAACTGATCGCACGCGCGACAGAGAGAGAGCACACGCGAGAGAGCGCTTTTGTTGTGTGTCATTCAGTGCAATTCCGCCTATCCCTCCTTCACTAACTGCACGTAAATAACGAATTGTGTGATTGGATTGTAATTTTGTGCTATGACGATCTTCGACGATCATTTGGCTGTAAACTGAAATTATATTCAACCCGCCAAAGTGGCTAGTGGGAGTGGCTATCTTACCCGCCACAGATGAAATCTACCCTCATTTGGCGGGTTGGCGGGTGTTAATGTCAAGCCCTGGTCAGTAGTGACCTACGAATTGGGATCCCAAATAAAGCGCCACAGTTACGAAACCCCTTCCAGTGCCCAGTGCAAGCTCTAGCCACCCGTCGCACCAATTGGACGGTGAAGGGGGCGAGCTTACGCCAAGAGAGTCTACTGCTGTTCCGACATACCCACTAAGTAAACTAGACTACACTGGGGAAGCGAACCCGTAGGGGACGCTGCGGAGGCCACTACCTACCCAATGGGGGAGGAGTTTACGTGGAGAATACATATATGGTCTGGCCCGGGAGGCAGTACGCATATGGAGTCCCTGGGATGGCTCCACCTGGGTAGGGGGAGACTCATCTGACAGGTGACAGCAGAGCTGGCTCTGCTAAGGGAAAGACACGGACTCGCCTGTAGGGAGTTTTAAACCGTGGATGATACACATATGGGACCGCTCACGTAGAGGAGTCACGACATATGGGCCCCAGCCAACAGACAGCATCAGTGACGGATGTAGGCCTGGCATCAGACACTCCGCGATGTCCGAGCCGAAGGGGGAGGCGGAGGAACTCGACAGGGTTCGCCAAGTGGGGAACACGACTGGAGTCAAAATATGCACGCATCCGGCCCAGGGGGCGGGAATGGCATTGCAAGCCGACACTTAGAGTGGGTTCAACGTGTCTACCAGCTAGTGGAAGCGAGTACACGGGAAGATACCGGCTCTACACGTAGGCTATAGAATCGCCCAGGTGTCGTGCTAGGTGTCGCCCAGCCCGCAGCTCTACAGATATCTGTCAGCGAGGCGCCATGAGCCAGCGCCCAGGAAGAGGCCACCCCTCTGGTGGAGTGGACTCTCAACCCAAGCGGGCAAGGCACGCCCTGGGATTCGTATGCCAAGGCGATGGCATCCACTATCCAGTGGGCCATCCCCTGCTTGGAGACAGCCTTTCCCTTCTGCTGGCCTCCGTAACAGACAAAGAGCTGATCTGAGGTCCTGAAGCTTCGCGTTCTGTCTACGTACACACGCAGAGCGCGGACGGGACAGAGCAAAGCTAGGGCTGGGTCTGCCTCCTCCGAAGGCAGCGCTTGCAGGTTCACTACCTGATCTCTGAAGGGAGTGGTAGGAACCTTGGGCACATATCCGGGCCGGGGTCTCAGGATGACGTGAGAGTCGCCGGGCCCGAACTCTAGGCACGATTCGTCGACCGAAAATGCGTGCAGATCCCCTACCCTCTTCAGAGAAGCCAATGCAACCAGGAGGACGGTCTTGACAGTGCTTTTAACTCGACTGATTGCAAGGTTTGAGGGGCTGACCCCAGAGAGATGTAAGAACCAGGGTCAGATCCCAAGAGGGTATGGAGGAAGGGCGAGAAGGATTCAGTCTCCTCGCCCCCTCAGGTACCTGACGATCAGATCGTGTTTCCCCAGGGACTTACCCTCAACTGCGTGGTGATGTGCAGCGATAGCGGCAACATACACCTTCAGGGTGGAGGGAGACAGCCTTCGCTCCAACCCTTCTTGCAGGAAGGAAAGCACGGATCTGCCCGAGCATAATCGGGGGTCCTCTCGGCGAGAGGCGCACCATTCGACGAATAGGTTCCACTTCAGCGCATAGAGGCTCCTCGTGGAAGGAGCTCTAGCGGAAGTGATGGTGTCTATGACCGCTTGCGGGAGATCACTCAGAACCTCCGCATCCCATCCAGGGACCACACGTGGAGGTTCCACAGGTCTGGACGCGGGTGCCATAGGGTGCCCCGTCTCTGAGTCAGGAGGTCCTTCCTCAGAGGAATCGGCCAGGGAGGGGCTGTCGCGAGGAGCATGAGGTCCGAGAACCAGGTCCGAGTGGGCCAGTACGGCGCCACTAACAAGAGGCGCCCGTTCATAGACCCGATACTGCATGCCCGTTGTACGTGGCCCCCCATCTGGTGGCAGAGGCGTCTGTGGAGTCCACAGCATGCCTGGACACCTGTTCCAGGGGCACTCCAGCCTGCAGGAACGAGGGGTCTGACCACCGGGTGAGGGTGCGTCAGCAGCTCGGTGTCACGGGAACACAGAGCGTACCGCGCTGCCACGCCCATCTCAGGACCCGGCCGCGAAGCCAGTGTTGAAGCGGCCTCATATGGAGCAATCCGAGCGGCGTTACCGCGGCTGCAGATGCCATATGCCCAAGGAGCCTCTGAAATACTTTCAGTGGGGCCGCTGTCCTGCGCTTGAGAGTGCTCAGGTAGGTCAACACCGACTGGCGCGCAGTCCGGGCGACCGAGTCTAGCTCGAGACCGAGACAAGAGATCCTTTGCCCGGGGGAGAGTTGCTCTTGTCCCAGTTGACCCGAAGCCCCAACCGGCTGAGGTGAGCTAAAACCATATCCCTGTGTTCGCAGGTCGAGCTGGCCAGGATCAACCAGTCGTTGAGGTAGTTGAGAATACGAATGCCTTGTTCCTTGAGGGGAACAATGGCCGCCTCCGCAACCTTCGTGAAGATGCGGGGCGACAGGGCCAGCCCGAAGGGTAGGACTTTGTACTGATATGCTCGACCCTCGAACGCAAACCGTAGGAAGGGTCTGTGGCGAGGCACAATCGAGACATGAAAGTACGCGTCCTTCAGGTCGATCGCTGCAAACCAATCCCGGGGACGGACGCATTCGAAAACACGCTTCTGCACATCTTGAACGGCAACTTGTGAAGGTACCGGTTCAAGACGCACAGATCCAGGATTGGCCATAACCCACCGCCCTTTTTGGTACAATGAAGTAGGGGGCTGTAAAACCCCGACTTCATCTCGGCTGGAGGGACCGGCTCGATTGCATCCTTTGCCAGGAGGACAGCAATCTCCGCCCGGAGAACAGGTGCGTTGTCCAGTGACACCTGAGTGTAGTGGACACCCCTGAAAACCGGGGGACGCCGGGCGAACTGAATCGCATAGCCGAGTCTGATGGTACGAATGAGCCAGCTGGACAGGCTGGGGAGCGCTATCCACGCTTCCAGACACCGAGCCAGCGGGACCAAAGGCACCACAGACGCACCGGGGGTGGGGCAGCGAGGCAGAGTACGGGGACCCGACTCGAACGGCATGGGAGCGGCCCGGAGTGTGGTCAGACTCTGCGAGGCAGCAATGCGTATGGGAGACGGCACATGGGGTGCGGCCTGAACCACCACACTGGAACCTGCTAGTGAAGTGAGAGAGGGCTGAGAGTGGCAAGGCGGGGCCTTGCACACTACCAGCCACACCCTCTTGGGACCTGGAGGATCAGACAACAGTTCTATTCGTGGGTACCGCTGGACTCCGGAGAGCCAGTGGCGGAACAGACCAGAATTCTCCACCCGGCCCTCCTCCGGGGAAAGAACTGTTTCCTTCAGCTGCAGGTCACCATATCCCCAGGACCGCCTCCTGCTAACCAACTGGGTTGGCTGCGGGGAGAGCGGGCTGGGTTTTAGGCCAGCTTGTGAGATGAGCACATCGAGAAAGTGTACTTGACGATGACACATCCCAGCAAGACTAGCCAGGGGTGTTTCCGGACCACCATGGTAGACATTGTCTGGCCAGAGGCCTGCGCTATGACCTGCATCATGCGTAGCTCAACCCTGACTCAGAACTACCCACATGCAATGAGTGCTTTGGCCTACCACGGACTTGCCGGGGGCCAAGACCCATGCAGGGCAGAGGTGGTGTGCCCATAGCACTGCAACCCCACCCTAAAGGGTAGTGAGAGAGAAAAAAACTTGTAATGCAGATTATGGCCCCCTTGGCGTTCCATATTTAACACCAAAGAGGCTACAAAACTGCCAAGTTTTTCCATGCACGTCCGGGCACAGGGGGCGGGGCAAGGCGAGTGCGCATCACACAACGCCCCCAGGGGCCCGGGAAAGCATGGTTGTCAAGTCTGAATCTGATTCAGCATGAGCACATCACGACTGTGGGACGCTCAGCATCATCATTTTCAGAGCCCAACAATACTCTCTCCAATGTAGCAGTCGACATCTGATCCTCTGCAGGAGCTCTGACTAAGACGCTAGGTCCCTCATGAGAAGGACCAGCAATCCAAGCAGAAGCTACCAGCCATGTTGGACAGTGAACGTGGCCGTCCAACTGGACGACACACGGCGCACTGGGCGCCGACGTGGCCATGTTTTATTAAACATGAACCACCCACAGACATAGTCACAACATGTTTGCGGTGCACTAGAGGAGTGGGGGGCCCACGGAGAATGGCTCGGCGGGTATAGCCCCACTGTGATCCTCTGGTCACCCAGGCTTATTAACCAAAGTAGTATTTTTCTTATTCAGAAAAATAAACTAGATCGGGGAATAAGTGAGGGGACTCCACCTCATTAAAGGCGCTCGAGTCTCGACCGTGCATCTAGAGCGCCAGACGACGCGCAGGGTTGCCATGGCAACGCGTGCTGTCAGCCGGCAGCTCGACGGCACACGGCGCGCTGAAAGCTCAAGCCCTTACGAGAAAGGCGAGACAAACAACGCGCCGACGTGGGCATATTCTCATAAGAGAATATGAACCACCCACAAACACAGTCTCAGCACGCTAAGCAGACATGAGAGAAAGTGATTGTGGCCGTCAGTGAGGATAGGAAACGACCGCCTCCAGAAACGCACAGACAGAATGACGTCTTGAAAAAGACGCAGTGTCTGTCTGTGAAGCTCTTTTAGAAGGAGAAGAGTCAGCTCTCTCGTGCTGAAGCACACAGGGAGTGACGCGATGTGTTCAGGTACACCACTCCCCGAACACACCGGGAGGAACCAGCCCAAATCGCAACAGACAACTGCGTTTTATATGGGAATTCAGTTGCTGTTAAAACAGCAGTTGAGAGCTTAAGCTCAGGCTCCCCGGGAAGCTCGCGACCTCGCTGTTGTGCCTTAACGCCAACACAAACAGACGCTGAATCTCCAAGGCTGTTTAGTTTCACTCTTGTGAAGTCTGAAGCTGGACACCAACTGTTGGCTCAGAAGCGAAAAACAGAGTGCGATTGCATCTGCTTCCTATTTATATACACCTGTCGGAGGCGGTGCGCATTATGCAAATATCGGACGCCAATTCCATTGGCTTGTTTTAGTTCACTCGAAGCTGATAGGGCTCTCTAGCGATATCCCAATTCGTCGGTCACTACTGACGTACGTCGAACGTGACCGACTGAAAGGGAAAGTGTTTTTACAAGTGCTAGAAATGTGGTTTTCAAAAGAGAGATTGCCATCAAAGATCACTTCTACACTTTAGTAGCAAATCTACACTTCTCAGTTTCTCCAGATGAAAAGACCAAGATAAACTCACATGTGTTTCATCTAGAGTTTTAAAAGAGTTATTTTGCGCAGATTCACCAAAATACCAAAGTCTGCAATCAAAAGCAAAACATCTGATTATGAACTCATTTCTCATCAAATTTCCCCAAGACCAAAACTTTCTGGTAACCAAATGATATTTCTCTAAATGAACGATTACATTTGCAGGTTACTGTATGTTTGCATTAATGTTCACTCGTGGATTTTGTTGTAACAACACAAACATTATACACGTGATTTACTGGCTTTTGAGTCAAATGAACCCTGTGATGATTTTCTCTTTATTTTATCTGTTCAAACATCAGTGTGTCTGGTTTGATCTGTCGGTGGATAAACAGCTTCTGTTGGATGTTTGTCGTCTCTGTGTGTGTCAGCAGTTTGAGGCTGAAGCATTTCTTCATTTTCTCTCCTGCTAATAAGAAGATCACAATCTTCCGCTCCACACAAAACATCTTTACACTGAAATAAAGTGAATCCATCAACAGTCAAATAAGAGTCGCAGGTCAGAGGTCAAATATGATTGACAGCTCACAGCACTAAATAACACACCAGCAGATTCAGATATCTAGTCCAATATTTCACTCTTCTGCTATTAGTTTTCATTCAGGCCCAGAATTCATTTGAAAATGCAAGATCAGCAAAAACTTGTTGATTTTCGTGATGTTAAAGGAGACGGATGTGTGAGCGGAAACTAACTGAGGATGGGAGGATTCACACACAACCAGATAAATATCACAGTTCAGTGTGTTTCAGATCAATCTGAGGATTTTCAGACATTTTAAGAGTCACTATCGTGGGCTTTTCAGTGAACCGATGAAGAAAATGTTCCTCAAGTTAGTTTTGCTCTGTTTGTGGCGTCTGGATGGTGAGTTTTAAATGTGTTTTTATGGCTTCAGTTGTGTCTGTTCTGGTACCATGTGATAAATTACTGGTTAAATTAGTTAGAGAAGATTAACATTCACTGTTAGTGTCAGCGACGGTGGCTGTAGTGAAGCGCACGACTCAGGAAATAACTCAAAGAACAGTCTTTAATCTAATAATCCACACAATACACAGGAGAATCATGAGGAGAAACACAACCACGTAACGTAGACGATACCGGACGATGAACTGAACAGATCTCAGGCTTTAAATAACAGGGAGATCATTGGAAGAACAGAAACAGGTCTGGGATTAATGAACTAATGATAGAGAACACAGGCAAATGGAAACAGAGAGAAAACTAAACCTAAACAGAACAAACACGTTACAGTTCGTCTCATATAGAAATAACTGAACTGTGATTTTACTGTCAGATCAAGTTTGAATTCAGCTCTAAACTCAGTTATTATGGATTGATTCAATAAAATAATATAATAATAATAATAATAATTCCTTACATTTATATAGCGCTTTTCTTGGCACTCAAAGCGCTTTACATATTGAAGGGGGAATCTCCTCAACCACCACCAATGTGCAGCATCCACCTGGATGATGCGACGGCAGCCATATTGTGACCACCACACACCAGCTTATTGGTGGAGAGGAGACAGAGTGATGAAGCCAATCACTGTATGGGGATGATTAGGAGGCCATGATGGACAGAGGCCAATGGGCAAAGGGCAAATATAGATATGAAGCTCAGATACTCAACAGCATTAGTTTTAGTGTGACATTAAACATTAAAGTGTCTTTTTTAGTTATTGATCCATATATAAATCTATTTCTCTTTTCATTCATCACCTTTTGTCTTTGTGCTGCTGCAGAATATTATTCACATTTAAATGATTCAAATTATTTCAGTGAAGCTTCATCAAACCAACATCAAGATTTTAAAGCTTTAATCTCTGAAAAACTCTGTTCTTCAGGAGTGTTTGGTGCTTTTGAACTGAAGAGAGTGTTTGAGGGAGATTCAGTCACTCTCGACTCTGATCTTACTGAAATAAAGGATGATGATGTGATTCAGTGGAAGTTTGGATATGAAAAGACTTTAATAGCTGAAATCAATGTAACGGCCGACAGATTCACTGTAGATGATGATGTTCTTGATGGGAGATTCAGAGACAGACTGAAGCTGGACAATCAAACTGGATCTCTGACCATCACAAACATCACAATGAAACATGCTGGAGAGTATAAACTATCGACCAACTATAAGAGAGCTGATTTCTTTCTGATTATCTATGGTGAGTTAAATATCATTTTCACGTTTTATATTTTAATCATCACAAAGATTCAATTATTAATACAAACTCAATTTTGCTTCTGTTCAATGATGATATTCATTTCATATTTAAATTTCAAACCATTTACTTTTGTTAATAACTGTCTTAATCTGTGTTGAACCTGTTTCTGTTTGTTCTCCATGTGTGTGTTTGATTCAGTGTCAGTGAAGGAGGGAGATTCAGTCACTCTCGACTCTACTCTTACTGAAATGAAGAATGATGTGATTCAGTGGAGGTTTGGATATTACGGAAACACTTTAATAGCTGAAATCAATGTAACGGCCGACAGAATCACTGTATATGATGATGTTCTTGATGGGAGATTCAGAGACAGACTGAAGCTGGACAATCAAACTGGATCTCTGACCATCACAAACATCACAATGAAACATGATGGACGTTATGAACTAGAGACCAACTATAAGAGCCTTGATTTTTATCTCGCTGTCATTGGTAAGTTAAAAAACGTTTTCATCTGTTTTTTTAATGACAAAGTTGAAATGAATTCATACATTTTGTTTCTTTTTGCTGTTATTGTTTATTTCAAATTTAAATGTTAAATGTCAATTTAATAAACCATTATAATCAGTTTATCTGTGACAAACCCTGTTTCAGTGCCAGTGATGGAGGGAGATTCAGTCACTCTAAACTCTGATCTTACTGAAATAAAGGATGATGATATGATTCAGTGGAGGTTTGGAGACACTTTAATAGCTGAAATTGATAAATGGATCGACAACATCACTGTTTATGATGATGTTCTTGATGGGAGATTCAGAGACAGACTGAAGCTGGACAATCAAACTGGATCTCTGACCATCACAAACATCACAATGAAACATGCTGGAGATTTTAAAGTATGGACCAATACTCTCAGAAGTCATTCTTTTATTCATCTCATTGTCTACGGTGAGTTAAATATCAGTTTCACATGTTTTATTTATTACAGCTAGATCTAAAGAAGTATCTTATCATGACTAATGAGTTCAAATGACTAATTCTCTTACTTTCACATGAACAGCAGGTTTATATTTAACTTTCTATTAAATAGTTTGAAATGCTCTACTTTTGATCATCTTGGTTCCTCTGGATGTTTCTTGAATCTCTTCATTCATCCTCATTTCTCTTTATTCTCTCATGTTTTCAGCTCGTCTGCCTGTTCCTGTCATCAGCAGTAACTCTTCTCAATGTTCTTCATCATCATCATCATGTTCATTGGTGTGTTCAGTGGTGAATGTGAGTCATGTGACTCTCTCCTGGTACAAAGGAAACAGTTCATTGTCCAGCATCAGTGCGTCTGATCTCAGCATCAGTCTCTCTCTACCTCTGGAGGTGGAATATCAGGATAAAAACACCTACAGCTGTGTGCTGAACAATCCCATCAGCCACCAGACTCAACATCTGAACATCACTCAACTCTGTCACACATGTTCAGGTACGGCAGCGCTGATGATATTAGCGTTTATTGACTGAGCTGATCTCACTTTGATGTTTTTATTCCTCAGTCCACTGTTGTGGTCCTACTGAAGCTGTGATCCGATTGGTCCTCTCTGCTCTGGTGGGCGTGGCTACTGTCATTCTTGTGGTTTATGACATCAGATCCAGAAGAGCTGAAGGAGATCAAGCACATATTCACACATCAGGTACATGATTGATGATGACTGATTCAGCATATATTAATATTGGTGAGATTGATTCATTTATGGCTTTACATGTTCATCTTTTTCAGGAAGTGCTTAAATCTGAAGCAGAACGCTGAACTTTAAAGATTCTTCAAGTGTGTTTTTGTCATAATAAATACTGATGATTATTTGAGCTTCTCTTTCAGGGTCAGATTTGTAAAACTCTTATTTGTAAGGCTTTATTGTTTATATTTCTCTCAGAGACACACAGATCTCACTTTACTACTACTGCTGTATATTTGTCATGTGTATTTTACACTGTTGTTGATGATCAAATTAAAATAGCATCTTTTTAATGTGTCTGACGGAGTTGACACAAATTCAGTTCTGAAGTGAATAAATGTATATTTTTAGAAGAAAACATTTTCAGAAAAACCTGTTCCCTTACATGTTCATTATCTGAGACCTTTGTCTACAAATATATCAGTTTATGATAATGTGTTATTAAATAATAAAAACTAACATCTAAAACATGTTTTGTCTCTTATCTGAAGAATCAGTGAGATTAAGTTCAGACTTCTATTCTGGCCATGACTCTGATATCATTTCATGATCACTACAATCACTTGTGTCTTGTGTTTTGGGTTCACTAACATCCTCCTGTCAGAGTCTCTGTAACAATTGTAGTCACACATTTATTTCAATAATAATTCCAGATTCTATAGAAATGCTCTCTGTTGCAGTTATTTGTGTGCATGTTTGTTCCAAATGTCATTTGTGCTCTAGTACCAGGCCTTAGTTTCTGTGTGAAAATTTGAGAAGCAGTCATCAGTAAAATGACGGGAACACAACAAAAGATTGTACTGTGGTATTGTTGAAAAAGTGAATTTTCCTTGGCATCTGCACATGCAATAAATGAGAAGGCAATATCCTAATGTTTCATTGTGACATCACATGAAAGGTAGTTTTCAAAAATCCATAATGCAAGGCCACTAATCCATGCAGGTACTAAACTACCATTTAGTGCTTTGTAAGTAAGTAGCAAGATTTTAAAATCTATACGATGTTTAACAGGAAGCCAACTGTCAGTGTTGACAGAACCGGGCTAATATGGTCATACTTCCTAGTTCTAGTAGAACTCGAGTGGAACAACCACCCAGTAGAGCGTTACAGTAATCTAGCCTCGAGGTCATGAACGCATGAACTAACTGTTCTGCATTCTTCATTGAGAGCATATGTCGTAGTTTAGATATATTTTTAAGATGGAAGAATGCGGTTTTACAGATGCTGGTAACATGGCCTTCAAATTAAAGATTGGTATCAAAGAGCACACCCAGGTTCCTAACTGACGACGAAGACTTAACAGAGCAGCCATCAAGTGTTAGACAGTATTCTAGATTATTACGTGAAGAAGTTTTGGTCCAAAAATTAGAATCTCTGTTTTTTTCTGTATTTAATAGTAGGAAATAACTGGTCATCCAATTTTTTATATCAGCTATGCATTCTCTTAATTTTGTGAATTGGTAAGTTTCGTCAGGTCGCGAAGAAATATACAGCTGAGTATCATCAGCTTAACAGTGAAAACTAACGCCATGATTCCTAATGATATCTCCCAAGGGTAGCATGTACAGAGTGAAAAGCAACGGTCCTAGTACTGAGCCTTGCGGTACTCCATATTGAACTTGTGAGCGATATGACCTATCTTCGTTTACTACTACAAACTGATAACGGTCAGATAAGTATGATTTGGACCATGCCAATGCAATTCCACTAATGCCAACATAATTTTCAAGTCTATTTAAAAGAATATTGTGATCAATAGTGTCAAATGCAGCACTAAGATCCAGTAACACTAATAGAGAGATACAACCACAATCTGATGATAAGAGCAAATCATTAGTAACTCTGATGAGAGCAGTCTCAGAACTATGTTATGGTCTTAAAAGTTTTTAAGGCCTTTCTGTACTCAATCATTCTCTCTACACGAAATGCGAAAAACTTCTAGTTTTGTTTTCTTCCAGCTGCGCTCCATTTTTCTGGCTGCTTTCTTAAGGGCCCGAGTGTGCTCATTGTACCACAGCATTGGATTAATTTCCTTAATCTTTTTTAAACACAAAAGAGCAACTGAGTCTAATGTGCTGGAAAAGACAAAAGACAAAGTATTTTGACTAATACTGTAAATATTACTATAAATTACAGCAACAAGCTTTACCTTTCTGATGAGGATTGTGTCGATAATCATAACCTTGAGGATTAGACTCATTTAAAGTAATGTAATCGTCCGGTTTTAGACAAGTTTCTGTCAAACACAGCACATCTAGATTATTATCTGTAATAATATCATTTATAATAAGTGTTTTGAAGAAAGGGATCTAATTTTTAGCAACCCAGGCTTTATCATTTGTTTATCATTATTATCTCTATTTTTTATTTGTTGAACATCAATTAAATTTTTACCATTAAATGGGTTTGGAAGTTTTTTGTTTTAACTAATTCGGGGTACAGACACGGTCTCTATGTGATAATATCTAGGTGTAAGAGATTCTATGTGTTGGGAATTATCTGACTTCTATAACGTGAGGCAGCTATCAGACGGTCGGTTTAGCCAGTCTGTCTGCTTCCTGTCCTGGGCCCCAGTTTGTCATGTTTTAGTTCTGAGACTATGTGCCATATTACTAGAGAGAAGAGCAGCACCATCCCATGACGGATGAATACCATCTCTTTTCAAGAGGTCAGGTCTGCCCCAAAAACTTTTCCAATTGTCTATGAAACCTATATTATTCTGCGGACACCACTTAGACAGCCAGCCATTGAGTGATGATAATCTACTAACTATCTCATCACTCCGACGAACAGGAAGGGGACCAGAGCAAATTACTTCTCCTGACATTGTACTTGCGAGTTCACACACCTCTTTAATGTTAATTTGAGTGATCTCCGACTGGCGAAGTCGAACGTCATTTGTGGCAACGTGAATAATAATTTTAGAGTATTTACGATTAGCATTAGCCAGCACTTTTAAATTTGCTTTGATGTCAGGTGCTCTGGCTCCCGGCAAACATGCTACTATGGTGACTGGTGTCTCTATTTTCACGTTCCGTGTAATAGAATCGAAAATAACTAGGGCACTTTCAACAGGATTCTCAGTGGGTGAGTCACTGAGTGGGGAGACCTGTTTGATGTTCTTAATGGAACGGAAGAGTGGTGTTTTCCGCGGCTAGGCCGCCTCACCGTTACCCAAGTGCCCTGCTGCGCGGGCTCTACAGAACAATGTACAGAGTTCACTAAGCTAGTCGCATCCAAAACAGTATCTGAAGCCCCTGCATTCTTACTATCCTCGATTAAAGTTTGGATGCTTGTCTCTAATTCTGAGATTCTCTCTGTCAGCCTGACCATTTCCCTACATTTATGACATGTAAATCCCTCATCGATGACAGAGAGAGCTATACTGAACATGTGGCAAATAGAACACAATATAATACTGGGAGAGGATGACATGACTCACCGTGTTTGACCTATTTACCACAGCTGTTTGATGAACAAAAATGAAAAGAAAATGAGTGCACGAGAGACTGATCACAAGTTAACAAGCTAGCGAGATGCAAACGTGTTGTAATAACGATTTAGATTAAAAGATTAAAAGCTAATGACATCAGATTAATGTGGTAGGCAATATTAGATATAAGATAATGATCAGTGTTGGGGAAGCTACTCTGAAACTGTAGTTTGACAAGCTACAAGCTACTCATAAATTAAAGTAGTTAAACTACAGTCAAGCTACCCTTCTGAAAAAGTAGTTAGCTACACTACAAGTTACTATCAAAAAGTAGCTAGCTACATTGAAGCTACTTTTAATGTTTTTTTTTTTTTTTTTTTTAAATAACATAGCTTATTACAAATAACTGGATAACTGTTAATGAAGAATGTTTAAATAAGATGTTTGGGGTTTAAACAAAGCAATGCACTACAATTATGATTTCAAAGCATACTGATTTATTTTGTAAACTATATCAAAAGCTACAATATCAAATTTAGCCTATATTTCACACTGACTCTTTGCACGCTTTATATATATAATACATTCAGAATTTTAATATAAATCTTGTTTTTCATGCTATGAGAGGACCGACCACCAATTGCACTCTGCAGTTTCAGAAGTGATTTCTTTATGCAGGATTCACGCTCAAAATTATTGTTCATAACCATAACACGGTACAAAAATATGCAATAATAAGAATAATAATATAAATGCAGACTATAAAAATATTAGAATTTTTGTATCAATATTTTTGAAATTCTATTCCAAGTATTTGTAATATGACTTAATCTTAAATGTCTCACTATACATTGCTATTCTTATTATGGTGGAGCCGTTGTTTACACATTACACCTGCACTTTACTATATCACCCACAGTTATTTCAGAAGCACCCTCAATGATTTCATTCTGGAACCGGACCAGCACTTAAACCGAACTGGAACTTAAATTGGATACATAGAAAAATGCACGTTAAACTCAGCACATGCAGATGAAGCTTTGAGACGCGAATCATGTGCTTCTTGCATGAACATTCTCATACCCGAGCAACCGATTTTATTAGATCAGCCTCTGTCGTGTGATAAGTGCACTAAGCTATATTGCGTGCAAGTTTGTTTTCGGTTCTGTTGACGGATGCTTTGCCAATGCAATGACTCAAAACACCGCGTTAGTGATCTTATGTTCATTATAAAACTGGCGGGACAGATTAGACTAAGGCGGGTCACCACTGTAATAAAATGGTTCGCATACATTTGATATAGACTGCAATAAAGCAGGACAATCCATTTAAAAGGGCTATTATTCACCTGTATGTGCTTAGCGTTTTAATCATTTGTTTATAAATGCGTAACCTTTACTAATCGATTCGTGCAGTGTGAAACCCACTCCTTTACATAATCACCAGACGATCTCTTATTGATGAACTGCTGATGAACTGATAAAGCCGCAAGATGCGTTAATTTATATAACAATAGATGGCTGTAATGGATGTTTTAGTTCTTGATCTGAAGACGTTGTGCTGCTTCAATGCATCGCAGGCTTGTCAGAACGCAAAACGGAATGTAGCTTGTAGCTTTTGGTCGTGCTACTTGCTGGAAAATGTAGTTAACTACTGGAAAAGCTACACTGTTTTAAAAGTAGCTGAACTACATACAAGCTACTGAAAAATGTAGTTAAACTAGTAGCACTGCTACATGTAGTTAACTACTCCCCAACACTGGTAATGATAATATAAGCAACAATGAATGAAAGTAAGAGATTCAAAACAAAGCTATACAGAGTTACAGATGCATACTCTGAGTTGACCACAATTTTCCTTTTGAAACCTTAAAGAATTTTAGTTTTGGAGACAAATTTATTTCTATGCTTAAGCTTTTCTATAATGAGGCCACGTGTATGATAAAAATTGCTGGTGGTCTCAATGTTCCTGTTAAGATCTACAGAGGTATTAGGCAAGGGTGTCCCCTTTCAGGTCAACTCTACAGTAAGACGTGAAGAGAGCAGGATCGTCACCTGTTTCTGTTGAACATTAATAAGCTGGATCTGACTGGTTTAACATCTTTTTACAGGACAGTGTTAACAGCGTGGTCACTTTTTAGGTTTTCTAGAGAATTCAATGTTGTACAAAGACTCTGGCTGAAGGAACCATTGCTTTTTAACTCCTTAATGGACCTGGATATCTTTAAATCAGATTCCCTCAGAAAAGCCTTGTGGTCTGCAAAGATCACTAAAATTGGACATTTAATTTCTGAGGGAGGATAGATATCTGCTGAGGCCTTAGCCTTAAAACTATGCATGAGGTCAGTTTAAGTGGCAGAGAGACTGTTAACTAACCAGTGGACTATAGACTGATTTTAAAGGCTTTGGATGTGGATATCTCTGTGTTCCCAGAGCTGACTTTTTCAGCAGACATGGGAGAATGGCAGGAAACAGAGGGAGGACTGCTTTCAGAACACCTCAGCTAAGTCTTTTTGCTGATATGGGAAAGAAGGCTCTATATGTACTGTGTGTTAAAGTGGCACATTTCCACATGCTTGAAAACCTGAGGGAATCCAAGTGGCACAATGTTTTTGGCTCAGGCACTTCCCCTAAAGGCTGCTGGAGGACTCTGTACAAACTTCCCATTGAGAAAAGGTCTGGAGACCTTCAGTTGAGGACAGTACGTGGTATAATAGCTACAAACAGACACAGCACACCTTGATCCACAGGTAGGGGAAGGGTGTCCATTCTGTGGGGTACAAGAGACAGTGTCTCACTTATTTCTTAATTGTTTTAGACTACAACTGTGTTTTCATCAATCAGAAGGATAATGTCAAACTCTGGGGGAGGCTTTTACGCCTATGCTTTTTATTTATGGACCGATTAATAAAATTAATATTGATATTAACATAGAGTATGCTTATTATAAGTTGGTTGTTGATTAGGATAGTTTTAGATTTAAATGGGGTATAAATATGTATTTGTGAAATTAATTATTATGGTTGCTTGCAAATTTGTGTCTGAGAAATGAAAGTTTGTAAACCTGCTGTTCCTAATGCGTGTACAGTTATTTATGTTCATCATTATTTTTTTATAAAATTTTTATTTCCTTTTAATATTTAAGGAATGTTTATCTAAAATCGGTTGTAAATAAAGATATTGTCAAAGTCTCTCTCTGTCTCTCTCTCTGTACTTAGCCAGATTGAGAAAAAGGGCAAAGAAGATCACTCTGGACCCCTCACATCCAGCATACTCCCTCTTTGAACTGTTGCCATCTGGTCGACGCTACAGAGCCCTGAGCACCAGAACGACCAGACACAGGAACAGTTTCTTCCCTCAAGCAATCCATCTCATGAACACTTGACAAACACGGAACACACAACACTATTACACATTATTTACTTAAACACTTATTTATATCTCAATTTGCACACATAACTGTACATACAATTGTCTATAATATATATTGTTTTTTGCTTTTTTTGCACTTTGTCTATCTTGTAAATTTGTATATTATTATTTTATTCTTTTTATTATGTGTCTTGTCTTGTCGCTGTCACTCTGTTGCACTGTGGAGCTTCTGTCACTAAAACAAATTCCTAGTATGTGTAAACAACATACCTGGCAATAAAGCTCTTTCTGATTCTGATTCTGATTATTCCTTCTCTATTCACACACACATGTCATCCAGTCACTGTTTATTTCTACCAGGTACTTCTTAATTTCTCAATAACGGCATCTGCAATCTGGAAAACAGTTCTTGTTCTTTACATCCTCTTTATTATTTTGAACTTTAGTGTCCATCAACAAGCTTAATTCTTCAAACTGATACTGCACTGTATACAACACTATATTTATAGCTTAAAGAGCTGGCCGTCTGATGCAGTTATAACAACTTGGAGCTGATCACACTCAAAACAGTGGAGATGATAGTGGACTTCAGGAGAAACACTCCAGCATTATTCCGACTCTTCATCATGGACAGCACTGAGGCAGCAGTGGAGTCATTCAGGTTCCTGGGCTCCACCATCTCTCAGGACCTGAAGTGGGAGTTCCACATAGACTCCAGCGTGAAAAAGTCCCAGCAGAGACTGTACTTCCTTCACCAGCTGAGGAAGTTCAACCTGCCACAGGAGCTGCTGAAACAGTTCTACTCTGCAGTGTTGACAGAACCGGGCTAATATGGTCACACCTCCTGGTTCTGGTAAGAACTGCTGGAGTTTGTTTATTAGGCCTGCGGGGCAACCGCCCAGTAAAGCATTACAATAATCCAGTCTTGAGATAATGTATGCATGAACAAATTTTTCTGCATTTGACATTGAGAGCATATGTTGTAGTTTAGAGACATTTTTAAGATGGAATAAAGTGTTTTTACAAGTGCTAGAAATGTGGTTTTCAAAAGAAAGATTGCCATCAAAGATCACTTCTACACTTTAGTAGCAAATCTACACTTCTCAGTTTCTCCAGATGAAAAGGTAAACTCACATGTGTTTCATCTATAGTTTTAAAAGAGTTATTTTGCTCAGATTCACCAAAATACCAAAGTCTGCAATCAAAAGCAAAACATCTGATTATGAACTCATTTCTCATCAAATTTCCCCAAGACCAAAACTTTCTGGTAACCAAATGATATTTCTCTAAATGAACAATTACATTTACAGGTTATTGTATGTTTGCATTAATGTTCACTCATGGATTTTGATGTAAAAACTCAAACATTATACATGTGATTTACTGGCTTTTGAGTCGAATGAAGATGTTTTTCTCTTTATTTTATCTTTTCAAACATCAGTGTTTCTGGTTTGATCTGTCGGTGGATAAACAGCTTCTGCTGGAGGTTTGTCGTCTCTGTGTGCGTCAGCAGTTTGAGGCTGAAGTGTTTCTTCATTTTCCCTCCTGATAATAAGAAGATCACAATCTTCCACTCCACACAAAACATCTTTACACTGAAATAAATTGAATCCATCAACAGTCAAATAAGAGTCGCAGGTCAGAGGTCAAATATGATTGACAGCTCACAGCACTAAATAACACACCAGCAGATTCAGATATCTAGTCCAATATTTCACTCTTCTGCTGTTAGTTTTCATTCAGGCCCAGAATTCATTTGAAAATGTAAGATCTGCAAAAGCTTGCTGATTTTCGTGATGGTAAAGGAGGCGGATGTGTGAGCGGAAACTAACTGAGGATGGGGGAGGATTCACACACAACCAGATAAATATCACAGTTCAGTGTGTTTCAGATCAATCTGAGGGTTTTCAGACATTTTAAGAGTCACTATCGTGGGCTTTTCAGTGAACCGATGAAGAAAATATTCCTCAAGTTAGTTTTGCTCTGTTTGTGGCGTCTGGATGGTGAGTTTTAAATGTGTTTTTATGGCTTCAGTTGTGTTCACCATGTGATAAATTACTGGTTAAATTAGTTAGAGAAGATTAACATTCACTGTTAGTGTCTGCGACGGTGGCTGTAGTGAAGCGCACGACTCAGGAAATAACTCAAATGGTTTAAATGTGACATTAAACATTAAAAATGTCTTTTTTAGTTATTGATCCATATATAAATCTATTTCTCTTTTCATTCATCATCTTTTGACTTTGTGCTGCTGCAGAATATTATTCACGTCACAAATGATTCAAAGTATTTCAGTGAAGCTTCATCAAACCAACATCAAGATTTTAAAGCTTTAATCTGTGAAAAACTCTGTTCTTCAGGAGTGTTTGGTGCTGAAGAGAAGATAGTGTCAGTGAAGGAGGGAGATTCAGTCACTCTAAACTCTCGTCTTACTGAAATGAAGGATGATGATGATGAGATTCACTGGAGGTTTGAACACACTTTAATAGCTGAAATCAATGTAACGGCCGACAGATTCACTGTATATGATGATGTTCTTGATGGGAGATTCAGAGACAGACTGAAGCTGGACAATCAAACTGGATCTCTGACCATCACAAACATCACAATGAGTCTCGCTGGACGTTATGAACTACAGATCAAAGATAAGAGCCTTGATTTCTTTCTCGTTGTCACTGGTGAGTTAAATATCATGTTTTTAGTCGCATTTATTAAATGCAATTTACTCATCTACTTAATATGAAATAATATTTCTGTTCGTGACTTGTGCTACAAACTCATTTTGGAGGATTACATAATGTTAAAGAAGACTACACTTTAAAATGAACAACATTTCTGTAATTGTTTAACCATTTTGTAACATTTAGTTTGTTTGCTGTCCGACACAGAAGGTGTTTTCTCCTATGCAGCGACTGACAATACAACCATAAGATACACCAAAGCACGACATGAATTCAATTTTATTTGTTCGCTGTACTCCAAAACTTTAGAATCCACATGTTTGTAAGGAACAGATCCAAATTCAGCCCTTTATCTGGCGATCTTCATCTTCTTTCTCAGCATGACCGTCACAGTCAAAGCCTGCACTCGTTATGATTCAAATTTGAAAGTCGCGCCCTCGAGAAGCGTTATGACATGGTTTACGGCACTGATATCGAACGCTCATTGGTTCTCATCAGCTTCGTCACAGATTGTTTCAGTGGATTGACATTTGAACTGAGTGTATGCCTTCATGGATCATCAACAGAGATATTTGTTTACTTTTCATGTAAAGCACTCTGAATTACCATTGTGTATGAAATGTGCTTTATAAATAAACTTGCCTTGCCTTGTTACTAAAGTTGTCACATTTCTGTCCATTATGTTTTATTCTTTTAATAATCTGTATAAAATGGGTATGTTTATGTTCCGGATGGGGTTTAGGGATCTTACATTTATCTATGAAACGATAAAAGGGAAAATTATACATATATCTTTATGACATGAAAGATTTTTAAATATTTTACGTTTTTCCATGTGTGTGTTTGATTCAGTGTCAGTGAAGGAGGGAGATTCAGTCACTCTAAACTCTGATCTTACTGAAATGAAGGATGATGATTGGATTCAGTGGAGATTTAAAGGCACTTTAATAGCAGGAATCTTGAAAGAGTTCAACAGCATCACTGTACGTGATGATGTTCTTCATGGGAGATTCAGAAACAGACTGAAGCTGGACAATCAAACTGGATCTCTGACCATCACAAACACCACAATGAAACATGCTGGAGTTTATCAACTATGGATCAACACTCTCGGCAGTTCTTATATTCGTCTCATTGTCTACGGTGAGTTAAATATCAGTTTCTCGTGTTTTATTTATTACAGCTAGATCTAAAGAAGTATCTTATCATGACTAATGAGTTCAAATGACTAATTCTCTAATTTCACATGAACAGCAGATTTATATTTAACTTTCTATTCAATAGTTTTAAATGCTCTACTTTTGATCATCTTGGTTCCTCTGGATGTTTCTTGAATCTTTTCATTCATCCTCATTTCTCTTTATTCTCTCATGTTTTCAGCTCGTCATCTGCCTGTTCCTGTCATCAGCAGTAACTCTTCTCAATGTTCTTCATCATCATCATCATCATCATGTTCATTGGTGTGTTCAGTGGTGAATGTGAGTCATGTGACTCTCTCCTGGTACAAAGGAAACAGTTCATTGTCCAGCATCAGTGCGTCTGATCTCAGCATCAGTCTCTCTCTACCTCTGGAGGTGGAATATCAGGATAAAAACACCTACAGCTGTGTGCTGAACAATCCCATCAGCCACCAGACTCAACATCTGAACATCACTCAACTCTGTCACACATGTTCAGGTACGGCAGCGCTGATGATATTAGCGTTTATTGACTGAGCTGATCTCACTTTGATGTTTTTATTGCTCAGTCCACTGTTGTGGTCCTACTGAAGCTGTGATCCGATTGGTCCTCTCTGCTCTGGTGGGCGTGGCTACTGTCATTCTTGTGGTTTATGAGATCAGATCCAGAAGAGCTGAAGGAGATCAAGCACATATTCACACATCAGGTACATGATTGATGATGACTGATTCAGCATATATTAATATTGGTGAGATTGATTCATTTATGGCTTTACATGTTCATCTTTTTCAGGAAGTGCTTAAATCTGAAGCAGAACGCTGAACTTTAAAGATTCTTCAAGTGTGTTTTTGTCATAATAAATACTGATGATTATTTGAGCTTCTCTTTCAGGGTCAGATTTGTAAAACTCTTATTTGTAAGGCTTTATTGTTTATATTTCTCTCAGAGACACACAGATCTCACTTTACTACTACTGCTGTATATTTGTCATGTGTATTTTACACTGTTGTTGATGATCAAATTAAATAGCATCTTTTTAATGTGTCTGACGGAGTTGACACAAATTCAGTTCTGAAGTGAATAAATGTAAATTTTTAGAAGAAAACATTTTCAGAAAAACCTGTTCCCTTACATGTTCATTAGCTGAGACCTTTGTCTACAAATATATCAGTTTATAATAATGTGTTATTCAATAATAAAAACTAACATCTCAAACATGTTTGGTCTCTTCTCTCAAGAATCAGTGAGATTAAGTTCAGACTTCTATTCTTGCCATAACTCTGATATCATTTCATGATCACTACATTCACTTGCGTCTTGTGTTTTGGGTTCACTAACATCCTCCTGTCAGAGTCTCTGTAATACTGGCATGTAATGTTTTGTTATGACCCCGTCTAGGGTGAGGGTGCAACAACACACTGCAGCAAACACACAATAGCAACAGGATATTCACAAATTGAGCAGAGCTCCCTCTTCAGGCCTTCCAGATCCTTTTATAGCTTCTCCCTGGTCCCATTCACACCAATCAGGGGTGCGTTTCCCAAAGCGAACTATGGTCGTAAGTTCCGTCGTTACCAATAGAGTTCAATGGGACTTGCGACCATAGTTCACCAACGATGCTTTCGGGAAACGCACCCCAGATCCAGAGATCACTTTGGTAGAATCCAATCCTGTGAAAGAAAGGACAGGACAAGAGAAAGAGATAGAGAGAGAGAGAGAGAGAGAGAGAGGACCAGCAAAACAACACATATACACAATACGTCTCTAGATGTAACCGTTTCATTTAAACTGTGTTCTTAAAGCCATCTCAGGTATTTACATAAAAATAATGTGTATTTCTAATGCAATGCTAATCAACATAGCCTTTATCACAGTATACTATAAAAGTACACACTTACTGTCTCATTCTGTTACTAGAAGCTACATCAGATCACAAAAGGTTTTCCAACACTCGACTGACGTTATAAAGCGAGTTTAGAGGAAAACCATGATTTTAATCGTATAAACTTGTGTTTTGATATTGTGCTATGCTAAAATATGGACCTGTTATCAGGAGCTTATTTTAAAGCTTATTTTTTTATCTTGTTTTAAAAAGTTAAAGAGCATTTCAGTGTTTCTTTTTAAAGAAGGTCATTTGATACAAAGTCAAAGAAGGACAGAGAGCACCAGCCCCTGCATGAGAAATGAGGGATTGTGAAAGCTGTAAATAGAAAAGCATCAGTAAATATAAAAGACAAAAGAAGGAGAGAAATGGAGCAGTGTGGACAATAATTAAAAAAGGAAAAAAAAAATAATAATAAAAAACTATTTTAAAAAAAAGACCTTATTGACTGTTTTGTTCAGCAGCGAAAATAGTTTCATACGAATATCACAGCAGAATTATAACATTTCTCACTCACAGCAACACTCAGCCGTGTTTTTAATCATTTTTTTTTTTATATTTGTTTATAAACTTTTTCAAAGTATTAACAGAAATATTATTGTAAGAAAAGATAAATTACAAATAATAAATAAAAGTACATAATGATACATTTAAACTCTGATATTGTCATGGTCACCAGTCTATTCAAACTACATTTCCCATCATCCCTCCTTCTGATCACCTGCACTCCTTCAGCAATCACCCAGCCACCCATCACTAATCAGCTTCACCTGTCCCTGATACTTAAGCACACACCTCAGTCACACTCATTGTCTGTTCTCCCTAGCGGATACTAGACTATTGCTCTACTTACCTTATTACTATTCATTGAAGAAGTTACCTATCCCAGCGCTCCTCAATCTCCACTCCATCTCCTTCATCTCCTGTGTTCTCTGTGCACTTCCCTTGTCTTCGTGTGTTCTCCCTGGTCAACGGCAACTGAGGTGTGTGCTCCATCCATCCCCTTCAATCCTCATCTGCTGCATTCAACATTAGACTGTTACTTCCCATTCATCTTCACACATCCCTCTGCTGCATTCAGTGACCTTGTCGATGCCGTCTATAAACTCAAATCGTAACAATAAACTGGTTTAACTGTTCTCCCTTTGTGCTCCTTGAGTCTACATATCATTACAGATATATTGTGGTCTATACATATACAGTACAACCATAAAACACTTGTGATCATACTAAAACATGATCAAGTATATTAGAGTCAGATGGCCTCTAGTTAGAAGGTAGGGTCTTTATCTCTTCATAATATGTAATAATAGGTTTCCAAATTTTATAAAAATTTTTGATGGATCCTTTTTCGACATTTTGTTTTTTTCTAGTTTTAAAAATAATATGAAATCACAAATCCACATTGAAATCTTTGGTGGGTTTTTTGACTTCCGTTCCAACAATATTCTCCTTCTTGCTAATAATGAAGCAAAAGCAAAAACATATCATATTGTTAGTTAAATGTATTCCATGTTCAAGTGTCCAATGGTTTTTTAGCTTTTGGCAGGACCAAAACGTATGAATAATGTCAGCTTTATCACTTTTGCATCGATCACATCTGACACATTTGGATACATTTTTGACAGTTTATATTTAGTGTAATATATGTGGTGACGAATCTTAAATTGTTTTAAATTAAGACGTGCACAGGAAGTGGATCCATTTACTCTTTTTAGAGCATCATCCCATATTTCATCAATTATTACAGAGCCAATATCTTTGGTCCACTTTTCTTTAATTTTTTCAATTGGATTATTTCTTGCAAACAAAATCATATTGTATGATGCAGAAATTTGACCTTTGGGAGTTACAGGATTATGTAAAATTTTATCCATCAGTGAGGTAGGGGGTAAGGTGAATCTTTGAGATCGAATAAAATATTGGAACAGATCAGACTCTGTCAACTGAAATTTCTATCAAAGGTAGAGAGAATGTTATCTATGTAAAAATCACTACATTTAGCCAACCCAGTACTATGCCATTGTACATATGTGTGGTCCATTTTACCAGCGGGGAATAGAGGGTTGTTACTGAGAGGGCTTAACATGGAGAAGTCCTTAAGTTTGTATGTTTGTCTAAATTGAGACCATATTTTAGGCGTTGAACTTACGACTGGGTTTGAGGTATACTGAACAGGGGAAAAGGGTAGTTTCATTGTTAGTAAGGTGGGAAGTGTTATAGAAGTACAAGAACATGCTTCTGCCTTACACCAATCTGTCTGTGTGAAATTATACCAACAATTTACTTTTTGAAGATTTTCTGCCCAGTAATATCCCATAAAATTAGGTAAAGCTAAACCTCCTTGAAATCGCTGTCTTTCAAAATGGTCTTTATGAATTCTTGGGTTCTTCCCTTTCCATAAAAATGATGTTATGAGCTTATTTAACGTACAAAAAAAAAAAAAAAAATATTTTGGAATAAAAATTGGGAGGGACTGGAATAAGTATAAAAATTTTGGTAGGACATTCATTTTAATACAATTTACTCTACCTGCTAAAGATAGGTATAATGTATCCCATCTTTGTAGATAAATTTTAAATATTATTTATAAGGGGTAAAATGTTTGGGTTATATGTTTTCCTAAGTATTTAAACCAGATTTGGAGATATAAAATGAGGGATGAGGTTTTAATTTGTAGAGCCAAAGGATTAATGGGAAAGCATACACTTTTAGAAAAATTTAGTTTATATCCTGAGAAACAAAAACAGAAAGATTTTGCACTATTTTTGGGACATTTTCAACTGGGTTTGAAATATATAACAGGTCGTCTGCGTATAGAGAAACTCTATGTTCTATAGCCATTCTATAAATGTCTTTTATTGATTGTAAAGATTTAAGCATTATAGAAGGTGGTTCTATCGCTAGTGCAAAAAGAAGGGGACTTAAAGGACATCCTTGTCTTGTGCCTCTTAGTATAGGGAAAAATTGTGAGTGTACTTTGTTTGTTATAACAGAGACTTTAGGGGTAGAATAAAGCAACTCAATCCAATTTACATATTTTGGGCCAAAACTGAACATTTTCAATATTAAAAATAATTTGTCCCATTCGACCCTATCAAATGCTTTTTCTGCATCCAGGGAAATCACAACTTCTGGGGTTTCCCTGGAAGCAGGAGAGTACAGGACCCCCAGGAGTTTCCGTAGATTGGTATACAAGTAACAACTTTGACAAAAACCTGTCTGATCCAGGGAGACAATTTCTGGTATGAGGGAATCAATTCTGAAATCTAATATTTTGGCTAGTATGTTAACATCGACATTTAACAATGAGATTGCTCTGTAAGAACTACACTTGGATGGGTCTTTTCCTGGTTTTATAATAAGTATTATAAATGGCTCTGTGAGGGTTTGTGGTAATTTTGTATTTTCTAAAGAGCTTTCAAACATTTTCAATAGAGGTGGAGCTATTTTGGGCGTAAAGGTTTTATATAGAATTCATATATAACTAACTCTTCTGATTAATATACTCTTGTTCCATGTAGTTACAGGGTAAATATGACATTGCAGGCAGTAAATTAAAGTGGTGCCTGTTACCCTCTTGTTTCATGTAGTCCCACCGTGTCTACACCGGACGCGAGTGGTGCGACACATCAAAAGATAATGGAACTTATTATAATCAGTGATATTGTCTTCTTTTTCTTTCTTGAAATTTTGTATGTATTAAAAGAGATTGCAGTACAACCAGAAATGACCTCACCATTTACTCATATTTTACCCTCATGCCTTCCGAGATGTGTACGACTTTCCTTCTTCGGATGAACACAAACAAAGGTTTTTAGAAAAAAAAAAAAATCTCTGGGAATGCTTTATAACGCAATCTCATGAGTTCTTAAAATTTGAAGCATCAAACAGCACATACAGCAATAAATACAGTAATCCATACGACCCCACTAGACCCAGGCAACCAGACAGCGCACCTCACCGAGGAGCACGTCCAGTCAGTGTTGAACTGCCTGAGTACTCTCCAGAGCAGGACAGCGGCCCCACTAAAATTGTTTCAGAGGCTCCTGGGACATATGGCATCCGCAGCCACAGTCACACTGCTCAGATTGCTTCGTATGAGGCCGCTTCAGCACTGGCTCCATGGCCGAGTCCTGAGATGGGCGTGGCCGTGTGGCCATCACAACGAGCTGCGTCGTACCCTCACCTCCTAATCAGACCTTTCATTCCTGCGGTCAGGAGTCCCCCTGGAACAAGTGTCCAGGCATGCTGTGGTCCCCACGGATGTGTTCACCACCGGCTGGGGAGCCACGTACAACGGGCATGCAGTCTTGCGTCTGTGGACGGGGCCCCAACTGCAGTGGCATATCAGTTGCCTCGAGTTGTTAGCAGTATGTCTTGTGCTGTGCCGCCTCAAGGGGCTGCTACTAGGCAAGCACGTACTGGTCCATACAGACACCACTATGACCATGGCGTACACAGTGTGACCACCAGTGTGGTCTATGCTCCTTTCGCATGTCACAACTCGCCTGCCATCTCCTTCTATGGAGTCAGAAGCATCTAAGGTTGCTTCGTGCCATTCACATCCCAGATGTGCTCAACCGTGCAGCCTATGAGCTCTCACGGAAGCTTCCTCTTCCAGGAAAATGGAGACTCTATTCCCAGGAGGTCCAGCTGATATGGCGTCCGAACAGGTAGATCTGTTTGCTGCAACGGACATGACCCATTGCCAGTTGTTTTAGTCCCTGACCGAGGGGACCCTCGGCACGGATGTGCTGGCACACAGCTGGCCCCAGGGCATTCACAGGTATGTTTCCCCCAGTGACCATACTTGCACAGACTTTGTGTAAAATCAGGGAGGACGAGGAGCAGGTCTTGCTAGTTGTGCCGTTCTGGCCCAACCGGACCTGGTTTCCAGAAATCATGCTCCTCACGACAGCACCTCTAAGGAAGGACTTGCTTACTCAGAGACAGGGCACCCTCTGGCACCCGCATCTGGACATCTGGAAACTTCATGTCTGGTCCTTGGACGGGACGCGGAGGTTCTAGGTCAGTGATGGGCAACTTTGATACTGATGAGGGCCATCAACACTCGCACCTTTTACACCGTCTTACTCAATTTACTTTTTATTCAGGGAAATCAATGTATAATTAATATAAAATTGGTTTTTAAAGATTTTATTAACTATAAAACTTGTGCAATTTTGCTAATGCAAATGGGAAACTTTGTTTTCAGTTGACAAGCAAAAGTATTACCCCAACAGCAAACGTAAACATCTCAGTTGTATTGTCTGTAAATTTGCAACAAACAAATGAACAGATGTCCTTGATTACAAGCCTAGAGAACATTTTCAACTCAGCCTCCTTAAAAAGTGCTTATTTATTAAATAGTTGTTCAATATGGCATTGCCATAATCCACATTCACATATAACCATGAAAAATACTATTTTTTAAAAATGTATAAGAACATAATTAAGTGCACACATTTTTGTCATTCATTTGGCAAAAAGGTTTTGTTTACTATGCATTTTACCTTTGAAATCTAAGATAAGTGCCACTGAGGGGTCAAACCATTCTCTTTGCTTTACCGTTCCATTCCGTGCCAATCTGAGCCGGTGTGGATATGGTTTTGTTTTCCACTGTGTGGGTGATAACGGAGCTCTTCAGTCATTGCCACATGATATGCGATGTAAATAGTGACTGCGTTATGGAGGCTAATCAGTTTAATTGTATGATTAATTTGTGGTTGCGTTGCTCAAATATCATGTTTAGCAAGCTATGGAGAAACGGGCAGCCAGGCAACAGACAAGTGACTGATCCGTGGCGACGTCACTACTCGCATTCTAGCAGTACAGTTCGGCAAGATTGGATAAATCCGGGCAAAGAATGGTTTGTAATCGTGCCGTGCAATACCAGGCTCAAGTGGAAATACAACTGGAACTGTTCCTTACCATTCTGTTCGGCCCGATGGTGGAAAACGGATATTGTGAGCAGTGCAGTGGTGTAATGGCAATTTACAATAAAATCTTTCATTACAGATTTAGTTTCCAAACAAATCAATCATATGGGGGACCCCTTGAACTTGGTAAAAAGATAATCAGTTAACCATCCTGATTGGATGGTAAAACACAATTCTTATTGTCAATTTTTCATTTATTTTTGCTAATTTTAGTAAACTTTCACATTAGCATGTACATCCTATGCTGTTATTAATACGGGGATCGACTGGAAATAGCGACCTCTCCTGGACTGAATTAGTATTAACATTATAATCTGAACGCAATCTTTACATTACTTGCTTTTCAAATGTTTTAAAATTGAAAGTACAGAAAAAAGCTTTTTTTGGTTGATCTCTCTTTTTGTTTGGTGCAGGCGGACAGCACTGCAGCAGGACCGATCTCTTTTACTTTCACTTTCTGTTTTGTTTTGCCTTTTGAAAAGAGCAAGCCAGTATAAAGGCCGTTCTCACGGCTGGTGAACGGTGCGCTTTGAGCACTCAAAAGCTGTTCTCACAGCTGGTAAGAGGGCGGCTACTAAGAGAGAGAGCACACGACTGACGACTCCACCCCCAGGTGGTCCGGCTGATCTGGAGAGAGTTCGGAGAGGCTCAGGTAGACCTGTTTGCTTCACCAGAAACCTCTCACTGCCAGTTGTTTTACTCTCTGACCGAAGGAACACTCGGGACAGATGCACTGGCACACAGCTGGCCCCGGGGCCTGCGCAAATATGCGTTCCCCCCAGTGAGCCTACTTGCACAGACACTGTGCAAAGTCAGGGAGGACGAGGAGCAGGTCCTGCTAGTTGCGCCCTACTGGCCCAACCGGACCTGGTTCCCGGAACTCTCACTCCTCGCGACAGCCCCTCCCTGGCCCATTCCTCTGAGGAAGGACCTTCTTTCTCAGAGACGGGGCACTCTTTGGCACCCGCGTCCAGACCTCTGGAAACTCCATGTCTGGTCCCTGGACGGAACGCGGAGGTTCTAGGTGACTTAACCCCCGAGGTACTTAACACCATCACTTCGGCACGTGCACCGTCTACAAGACGTGCTTACGCCTCGAAGTGGAACCTGTTCGTCGAGTGGTGTTCTTCTCGCCGAGAAGACCCCCGAAGATGCTCGATCAGAGTTGTGCTGTCCTTCTTGCAGCAAGGGTTGGAGCATAGGCTGTCTCCCTCCACCCTCAAAGTCCACACTGCTGCTATCTCCACTTACCATGACCACATAGATGGCAAAACTGTTGGTCAGCACGACCTGGTCGCCAGGTTCCTTAGGGGGGGGCGAGATGGTTAAATCCTCCTCGATCTCCCTCCATACCCTCTTGGGACCTCGCTCTGGTGCTTCGAGCACTTCAGATTGCTCCCTTTGAGCCCTTGCAATCAGCAGACTTAAAGATTCTGTCTCTGAAGACTTTGCTGCTGGTTGCATTGGCCTCCATCAAGAGGGTAGGGAACCTGCAGTCATTTTCGGTCGACGAATCGTGCCTGGAGTTCGGGCCAGGTGACAGTCACGTGGTACTGAGACCCCGGCCTGGCTATGTGCCCAAGGTTCCTACCACTCCCTTCAGGGACCAGGCAGTGAGCCTGCAAGCGCTGCCCTCGGAGGAGGCAGACCCAGCCCTGGCTTTGCACTTTCCAGTCCGCGCTTTGCGACTGTACATAGACAGAACTCAAAGCTTCAGGACCTCAGACCAGCTCTTTGTCTGTTACGGAGGCCAGCAGAAGGGAAAGGCTGTCTCCAAGCAGAGGATGGCCTACTGGATAGTGGACGCCATCGCCCTGGCTTACCAAGCTCAGGGCGTGTCCTGCCCGCTCAGGTTGCATGCTCACTCCACGAGAGGTGTAGCATCCTCCTGGGCGTTGGCTCGTGGCGCCTCGCTAACAGACATTTGTAGAGCTGCGGGCTGGGCGACACCTAACACGTTCGCTACATACTATAGCCTTCGTGTCGAGCCGGTCTCCTCCCCTGTTCTCGCCTCAGGTCAGAGGCACGGAGAGGCCCCGGCTTAGTGTCAGCTTGCTGCGCTACATGCGCTCTCTTTTGCTCCAGAGAGTCCCTACAGGCAGACCCTGTTGAGTCCTCCGGTTACCTTTCGGCAGCCGACGTGGCGGAGCATCTGGCGCCAGGCCTATACCTCGTTGCATCCTTGAGAACCGGATTTAGGCTGGGTTCCATATGTGTGACCCTACGGGGATCCCATATGGTTTGTTCCACGGTTGCTCCTAAACGAAGCCCGTGTCTTTCCCTCTGGGAGAACCCATCTCTCATCGAGTTGGAGTCACCCCAGTTCTTCCATATGTTGTACAACTTACAAGGTTAGTCCATATGTTCTTCTCCACATAACTCCTTCGGGGAAGGATGTGGCTTCCGCAGCATTCCTTTTCTAACGAAAGGTTACGCTTTCCCAGCGTTATCCAATAGTCTCACTGATTGGGTTTGGGAACAGCAGTGATCGACCCTCTCTGTGTGTTAGCCCTGTCCCACCGTCCTCAGGCAAGGGGGTTCAGGTGGCTTACAACAGAGCGCTGGAAGAGGGCAGCTCCTGTGGCGCTTTGGTAGGGATTCCTATTCGTCGGTCTGTCCGACGTACGTCGAACGTGACCAACTGAATGGGAACGTCTCGGTTACAAAGGTAACCCTCGTTCCCTGAAGGAGGGAACGGAGACGTATGTCCCGTCGCCACAGTCGTTGTCCTGCTGATGCTGCCGCCTGCTTGGTTCGGCTCCTCAGCGAAAACCTGAAGATGCAACGCACCTGCTGCTCATTATATACCCGCGCTGCGAGGCGAGCAGCTGATGCATATGATTGCATGCCAATGTGCATTGGCTCGTTGTAGTTACACTCAAAGTAGATTGGCCTCTCTAGCGAGATTCCTATTCGTCGGTCTGTCCGACGTATGTCTCCGTTCCCTCCTTCAGGGGACGAGGGTTACCTTTGTAACCGAGACGTTATGCATTTTGATTCACAAGCTTGCAGTTCGAGTCAATATCAGTTATTTTGGATACTGTATATCAGGTCCAGTACATGGTCAATTTTACTAATGCTGTATAATATACACGATAATCAGTTGTTACTACATTAATATTGAAGATTAAAATGAACTGATTTGTATACAAACGTAAAATACACTTAATTACATTTTTATTATAGTAATAATAAAGTTGTAATAGGCCTACTAACTTTAAAATGATTTCTACTCCAATTCATTTTTTTGAAATATAAACATTTAAATGGAGGCAGTCAACTTGATGGATTTATTCAAACATGCATTATATATACTTCTGATGTACGGCACGCCGAACGTGACTGACTGAAAGGGAACATCTCGGTTATGTATGTAACCCTCATTCCCTGATGGAGGGAATGGAGACGTAAGTCCCGTCACCACAGTTCATGTACCACCACTGAGCGCAGGCCACATGCTCGTCTCCTCAGCAAAAAACAGAGTGTGCTTGCATGCACTTCCGTATTTATACCCACGCAGCGGGGTGGAGTGCGACATGCAAATCTCGAACACCAATGACCATTGGCTCTTTTAGTAGACACTCAAAGGTGATAGGGCTCTCATGTGATATCCCAATTCGTCGGTTCACTACTGACGTACGTCTTCATTCCCTCCTTCAGGGAACGAGGGTTACATACGTAACTGAGATGTTTTACAAGTGCCAGAAATGTGGTTTTCAAAAGAGAGATTGTCATCAAAGATCACTTCTACACTTTGGTAGCAAATTTACACTTCTCAGTTTCTCCAGATGAAAAGACCAAGATAAACTCACATGTGTTTCAACTAGAGTTTTAAAAGAGTTATTTTGCTCAGATTCACCAAAATACCAAAGCCTGCAATCAAAAGCAAAACATCTGATTATGAACTCATTTCTCATCAAATTTCCCCAAGACCAAAACTTTCTGGTAACCAAATGATATTTCTCTAAATGAACGATTACATTTACAGGTTACTGTATGTTTGCATTAATGTTCACTCATGGATTTTGTTGTAACAACACAAACATTATACATGTGATTTACTGGCTTTTGAGTCGAATGAACCATGTGAAGTTTTTCTCTTTTATTTTATCTGTTCAGACATCAGTGTGTCTGGTTTGATCTGTCTGGTGGTTAAACAGCTTCTGCTGGATGTTTGTGGTTGATTCGCATGTCAGCAGTTTGTGGCTGAAGCATTTCTTCATTTTCTCTCCTGCTAATAAGAAGATCATAATCTTCCACTCCACATAAAACATCTTTACACTGAAATAAATTGAATCCATCAACAGTCAAATAAGAGTCGCAGGTCAGAGGTCAAATATGATTGACAGCTCACAGCACTAAATAACACACCAGTAGATTCAGATATCTAGTCCAATATTTCACTCTTCTGCTATTAGTTTTCATTCAAAGATAGTTTCAAAGATTGTAATTTTGCTTTTGTTCTGTTAGACAGGGAGCAAGGTAAGACTTTGTTGTTTATTTGTTTACCTTGTATAGGTTATTTAATGCTAACCTTGTCAGTTAGAAAGTTTTGTTTATGTTGGCCTGGCCCTCTCTTGAAGATTTGCTTCCTATTTTTCTTTCTTTTTTGTTGATGTTTGTGGTGAGCGAGAGCCCTGAGGGAATGGTGGCGGCGAGGCCGGTGGCGCAAGTGATAATGAGCATCACCTGGGAGGCGCACCAGCCTTGAGTCTCTCGCGGAGGAGCTCCAGAAGCATAAAAGGAGGAGCGACAGCAGTGAAGGACGAGAGAGGACCAGGCCTGGACTTTACATTATGTTTTATTATGTTTGTGTGGCCGGCAGATGTTCGCGAGGGTCTGCCGATATTACTTTCGTTTTGTTTATTTTGAATTAAAGTTTTGTTGAATGTTCGCCGGTTCCCGCCTCCTTCTTCCCACACTTACGAACTGTGTTACAATGTTGTTTTTGAACTTATTAAATAAAGTTATTTTTCTTAATTCAGTGCTTGTTGCTTTTCTGGATCAGGGAATTGAAGTGACCGTTAGTCATTTTCATTTAGTTTATTGTTCTTTTATTTTCAATAAGTGTTACAGCCTCCTACCCCTAGACAAACTGGGAGGTTTGTAACATGTTTTAGATTGTAGGTCGTCTTGTACACTGTCAAGCACAAAGCTAACCAGTGAAACTTTATCAAAAGCATCCTAAATGTCACATGTGTTTGCACCATATTGTAGTGAGCAACCTTTCTTGGTATTGCTGTTTTAAACGTACGTGTCCTCCAAACCACTCCCCACCCCAAAAAAAGTTCAGGCTCAGGATTTTTAAAAAAAAATTTTTTAACCCAGGCAGATGTGTGAGCGGAAACTAACTGAGTTTGGGGGAGGATTCACACACAACCAGATAAATATCACAGTTCAGTGTGTTTCAGATCAATCTGAGGGTTTTCAGACATTTTAAGAGTCACTATCGTGGGCTTTTCAGTGAACCGATGAAGAAAATGTTCCTCAAGTTAGTTTTGCTCTGTTTGTGGCGTCTGGATGGTGAGTTTTAAATGTGTTTTTATGGCTTCAGTTGTGTCTGTTCTGGTACCATGTGATAAATTACTGGTTAAATTAGTTAGAGAAGATTAACATTCACTGTTAGTGTCAGCGACGGTGGCTGTAGTGAAGCGCACGACTCAGGAAATAACTCAAATGGTTTTAGTGTGACATTTAACATTATAAGTGTCTTTTTTAGTTATTGATCCATATATAAATCTATTTCTCTTTTCATTCATCATCTTTTGACTTTGTGCTGCTGCAGAATATTATTCACGTCACATTTAAATGATTAAAAGTATTTCAATGAAGCTTCATCAAACCAACATCAAGTGATTTTAAAGCTTTAATCTGTGAAAAACTCTGTTCTTCAGGAGGGTTTGGTCATTATGGAGAGAAGACAGTATCAGTGTTTGAGGGAGATTCAGTCACTTTAAACCCTGATCCTACTGAAATGAAGAATTCTGATCAGATTCAGTGGACTTTTGGAAGCAATGTAATAGCTGAAATCAATAAACGGGACGACATATGCACTGTATATGATGATGATCTTGATGGGATGTTCAGAGACAGACTGAAGCTGGACAATCAAACTGGATCTCTGACCATCACAAACATCAGAGCTGAACATACTGGACGATATCTTCTACACATCAAATTTTGGATTAAACATTTCTATCTCTATGTCAGAAGTGAGTTAAATATCATTTTCACATATTTTATATTTCAGACAGGACCACTTTGGCAAATTACTTTGATTTTATTGAAACACACGTTATCTTTGGCGGTATGGTTCCTTATTATGAGTTCTTGCTCCGAAATTAATTGAACATACAAGAGCTTTAACATTAACCCCCCATGGAACCATTGGCTTGGGAATACAGACAATTAAGACATGTAGTTTAGTGATGTCTTTAAAAGCGTACAGTAGTAATCGTACAGATGTGGCAGTGGGACGTCTATACTGTAGCTTGGTTATGAGTGTCTCTCAGGGGGGAGGGAGGGTTGCGAGCTGTTTTACCATACTTACCGAGCAGTAATGCCACATATATATCCCTGGGCTAATAGGAGAATGGTAGTGACTATAGTAAACTCAATTTTGCTTCTGTTGTGTAATGATGATATTCATTTCAAATTTAAGTTTCAAACCATTTACTTTTGTAAATGAGTGCTTTAATCGGTGTTGAACCTGTTTCTGTTTGTTCTCCATGTTAGAGTTTGATGATACAGTTCAAATATCAGTGAAGGAGGGAGATTCAGTGACTATAAACTCTTCTCTTACTGAAATGAAGGATGATGATGAGATTCAGTGGAGGTTTGAAAACACTTAATAGCTGAAATCAATAAACGGGTCGACAGAATCGCTGTATATGATGATGTTCTTGATGGGAGATTCAGAGACAGACTGAAGCTGGACAATCAAACTGGATCTCTGACCATCACAAACACCACAATGAAACATGATGGAGTTTATACACTACTGACCCACTATAAGAGAGCTGATTTCTATCTCACTCTCTATGGTAAGTTAAATATCAGTTTCACCTGTTTTATATTTTAATTATCAAGAAGATTCAATTATTAATCCAAACTCAATTTTGCTTCTGTTGTTTAATGATGATATTCATTTCATATTTAAGTTTCAATCCATTTACTTTCATAAATAACTGTCTTAATCTGTGATGAATCTGTTTCTGTTTGTTCTCCATGTGTGTGTTTGATGATACAGATGAAATATCAGTGATGGAGGGAGATTCAGTCACTCTAAACTCTCGTCTTACTGAAATAAAGGATGATTGGATTTGGTGGAGAATTAAAAACACTTTCATAGCTAAAATCAATAAACGGGACGTCAGAATCACTGTAAATGATGATGATCTTGATGGGAGATTCAGAGACAGACTGAAGCTGGACAATCAAACTGGATCTCTGACCATCACAAACATCACAGTGAAACACGCTGGACGTTATCGCCTACAGATCAACCTTTTCAAGTCTTTTTATATTCGTCTCATTGTCTACGGTGAGTTAAATATCAGTTTCTTGTGTTTAATTTATTACAGCTAGATCTAAAGAAGTATCTTATCATGACTAATGAGTTCAAATGACTAATTCTCTTACTTTCACATGAACAGCAGGTTTATATTTAACTTTCTATTAAATAGTTTTAAATGCTCTACTTTTGATCATCTTGGTTCCTCTGGATGTTTCTTGAATCTCTTCATTCATCCTCATTTCTCTTTATTCTCTCATGTTTTCAGCTCGTCTGCCTGTTCCTGTCATCAGCAGCAACTCTTCACAATGTTCTTCATCATCATCATCATGTTCATTGGTGTGTTCAGCTGTGAATGTGAGTCATGTGACTCTCTCCTGGTACAAAGGAAACAGTTCATTGTCCAGCATCAGTGCGTCTGATCTCAGCATCAGTCTCTCTCTACCTCTGGAGGTGGAATATCAGGATAAAAACACCTACAGCTGTGTGCTGAACAATCCCATCAGCCACCAGACTCAACATCTGCACATCACTCACCTCTGTCACACATGTTCAGGTACGGCAGCGCTGATGATATTAACGTTTATTGACTGAGCTGATCTCACTTTGATGTTTTTATTCCTCAGTCCACTGTTGTGGTCCTACTGAAGCTGTGATCCGATTGGTCCTCTCTGCTCTGGTGGGCGTGGCTACTGTCATTCTTGTGGTTTATCACATCAGATCCAGAAGAGCTGAACGAGATCAAGCACATATTCACACATCAGGTACATGATTGATGATGACTGATTCAGCATATATTAATATTGGTGAGATTGATTCATTTATGGCTTTACATGTTCATCTTTTTCAGGAAGTGCTTAAATCTGAAGCAGAACGCTGAACTTTAAAGATTCTTCAAGTGTGTTTTTGTCATAATAAATACTGATGATTATTTGAGCTTCTCTTTCAGTGTCAGATTTGTAAAACTCTTATTTGTAAGGCTTTATTGTTTATATTTCTCTCAGAGACACACAGATCTCACTTTACTACTGCTGTATATTTGTCATGTGTATTTTACACTGTTGTTGAGGATCAAATTAAAATAGCATCTTTTTAATGTGTCTGACGGAGTTAACACAAATTAAGTTCTGAAGTGAATAAATGTACATTTTTAGAAGAAAACTTTTCAGAAAAACCTGTTCATTAGCTGAGACCTTTGTCTACAAATATATCAGTTTATAATAATGTGTTATTAAATAATAAAAACATCTCGGTTACGTATGTAACCCTCGTTCCCTGAAGGAGGGAACGGAGAAGTACATCAGTAGTGACCGACGAATTGGGATATCTCCAGAGAGCCATAATGCACACCGCCCCCGCCAGGTGGTATAAATAGGGAAGCAGGTGCAATCGCACTCTGTTTTTCACTGAGGAGACAACCTTGAGTTTGCACTGCAGCGAGGGCAAAGGAACTGTGGCGACGAGATGTACGTCTCCGTTCCCTCCTTCAGGGAACGAGGGTTACATACATAACTGAGATGCTCCCTTTCAGTCGGTCACGTTCGACATACGTCAGTATGTATCCCCACGAATTGGGATCCCAAATAAAGCGCTACAGTTACTGACCCCTTCCAGCGCCGAGCGTAAGCTCCAGCCACCCGGCGCACCTGGGGGGCGGAAAAGGGGGCAAGCTTACACTGAGAGAGTCTACTGATATTCCGCAAGACCCACTACAGAAAGACTTAGACAACACTGGGGAAGCGAACCCGTAGGAGATGCTGCGGAGGCCACAACCTACCCTGCAGGGGAGGAATTTACATGGAAACACATATATGGACTGGACGTGGGCAGTATGGAGTCCCTGGGATGGCTCCAGCCTGAGTAGGGGGAGACTCATCTGACAGGTGACAGCAGAGCTGGCTCTGCTAAGGGAAAGACACGGGCTCACCATGGGGAGTTTGACCGTGGACAGTACACATATGGGACCACTGACGTGGAGGGGTCACGACATGGCACCCAGCCAAACATCAACGTCAGTGACGGACGTTTGGCCTGGCATCAGACACTCTGCAATATCCGAGCCACAAGGGGAGGCGGAGGAACTCGACAGGGTTCACCAAGCGGGGAACTCTACTGGAGTAAATGGATGCACGTATCTGGCCCAGGGGGTGGGAATGGCATTGCAAGCCGACACTAGAACAGTTCTTCGCATTTACCGGCTACAGGAAGCGAGTACACAGGAAGATACCGGTTCCGCACGAAGGCTATAGAATCTAGCGAACGTGTTGAGTGTCACCCAGCCCACAGCTCTACAGATATCTGTCAGCGAGGCGCCGTGCACCAGCACCCAGGAAGAGGCAACTCCTCTGGTGGAGTGAGCTCTCAGCCCAAGCAGGCAAGGCACGCCTTGGGACTGATAAGCCAAGGTGATGGCGTCCACTATCCAGTGGGCCATCCTCTGCTTGGAGACAGCCTTTCCCTTCTGCTGGCCTCCGTTACAGACAAAGAGCTGATCTTAGGGTCCTAAAGATTCGCGTTCTATCCACGTACAGGCGCAGAGCGTGGACGGGACAGAGCAAAGCCTAAGGCTGGGTCACTACCTGATCTCTGAAGGGAGTGGTAGGAACCTTGGGCACATATCCAGGCCGGGATCTCAGAGAGTCACCGGGCCCGAATTCCAGGTACAATTCATCGACCTAAAATACGTGCAGGTCCCATAACCTCTTCACCGAGGCCATTGCAACCAAGATGACAGTCTTAAGGGACAGTGCTTTTAACTCCACTGACTGCAAAGGCTCGAAGGGATGACCCCGGAGAGATGTAAGTACCAGGGAAAGATCCCAAGAGGGTATAGAGGAAGGGCGAGGCGGATTTAGTCTCCTCGCCCCCTCAGGAAACTGACAATCAGATCGTGCTTCCCCAACAACTTACCATCAACTGCATCTTGATGTGCGGCAATAGCGGCAACATACACCTTGAGGGTGGAGGGAGACAGCCTTCGCTCCAAGCCCTCTTGCAGGAAGGAAAGCACAGATCTGATCGAACATGATCGGGGGTCCTCTCAGTGAGAGGAACACTATTTGATAAACAGGTTCCACTTCAACGCATAGAGGTTCCTTGAGGAAGGAGCTCTAGTGGAATCTCTAGTGGGCACCCTCGGCGACGAGCAGACTGAGGCTGTGCGGCTGGTGGAGGGGTGGAGGCAGCATCAGACCACCGGGGCAGGACATGTTTGATGGCCTCAGCCTGCTTCTGTGCAGCCGAGAACTGCTGGGCAAAGCTCTCGACCACGTCACTGAATAGGCCGAACTGAGACACGGGGGAGTCCAGGAACCTCATGTCTCCCTCATGTCATCACTTTCGTCGCCCAGAGGGCGAAGTCAATGGCAGTGCGCAGCTCCCCCAGCAGCTGTTGGTCAAGACCACCCTGAGGCATGTCCATGAGTGCTTTGGCCTGGTAGACCTGTAACAGGGCCATGGCATGCAGGGCAGAGGCGGCCTGTCCGCAGGCTCTGTAAGCTTTCTCTGTCAAGCCTGACAAGAATTTACAGGCCCGGGATGGGAGACGTGGTTCACCGCGCTATTCGGCGGCCGTTGGACACAGTTGCATTGCAACAGACCGCTCGACTGGGGGGATCCCAGTGTACTCCTTGGCCTCCCCGCCATCCAGGGAGGTGAAGGCGGAGGAGGGGCCAGGCCTGGCACGAAGACTTGGTCACCTCCTCATGCACTTCAGGAAAGAATGGCACTGGGGCGCTGAGGACCAGCACAGGCCACCCCGAGATACCAATCATCCAGCCGAGAAGATTCGGGATGCGGTGGAGGATTCTAGACAAGCCCGACCTTCTCGGCAGCCCGGGAAAGCATAGCCGTCAACTCGGGATCAGCCTCAGGCAACGCTACAGTCCCAGAGGGAAGCAACGCAGCCAAGTCTTCATCTCCCGAGGACTCTTGCTTACCTTCCGATGCCGCAATCAACATCTGGTTGTCCGGAGGTGCACCGAAGGACACGGCTGGTCGCTCAGCAGAGGGACCAGTACGATCCAACGGCAACATCACAGGCTGCAGTGTTGTAGAGGGGACAGGGGCCCGCGGAGCGGTGGGGAAGCCCTGACCATAATCCTCAGATCACCCTGCCAACAAACTCAGTCTAGTAACTCTTGTAGGAACACCAAGGTGGGCTCCGAAGCGAAAGACAGAGTGCGATTGCATCTGCTTCCCTATTTATACCACCTGGCAAATATCCAAATATCACACACCAATTCCAGTGGCTTGTTTTATTTTACTGTCTGGCGATATCCCAATTCATCTGTCACTACTGACGTACTTCGAATGTGACCGACTGAAAAGGAACTAACATCTAAAACATGTTTGGTCTCTTATCTCAAGAATCAGTGAGATTAAGTTCAGACTTCTATTCTTGCCATAACTCTGATATCATTTCATGATCACTACACTTCCAAATGTCATTTGTGTTCTAGTACCAGGCCTTAGTTTCTGTGTGGAAATTTCCTGATTTTCAGATTCCTAAAGTGTGACAAAATCTCATGAGAGGAACCATGTTTTAAATGAAGGAAAGTTCAAATCTGGGTTCAAGAGACGCCAAATACTTGACTTACTTTTACATTTTATTATGTATAAAACATTCATATGCTTACTTTAAATGTCTTAAAGCAGTGTTTCTCAACTCCAGTCCTCGGGACCCACTGCTCTGCACATTTTGTATGTATCCCTTATTTAACACACCTGATTTAGATCATCAGCTCATTAGGAGAGTCTGTATGAACTGAATTGAGTGTGTCAGATAAGAGAGACATACAAAATGTGCAGAGCAGTGGGTCCCAAGGACTGGAGTTGAGAACCACTGTCTTAAAGAGTAGTAATATTCATTACATTTTTCCTAAAATTAGGCAATGTGAGCATTACGGAGCTCTAAACACTGGCATGTAATGTTGTGTTATGACCCCGTCTAGGGTAAGGGTGCAAGTCAAGTCAAGTCACCTTTATTTATATAGCGCTTTTTACAATGCATATTGTGTCAAAGCAGCTTTACACTGATAACTGGTACATTATTTTGGCTGCACAGCAGCTCTTAAAGAATAGATGGATACAAACATACACTGCAGGTGAAATGAAAGATCCTTTGTACACTTTTATTTAAACCACAAGTGAAAGCACAACTTTAGGGGTGAGCAAAGGCCAAAATAACAAACAAACTCCACACAAACTCCTAACAGAAAAATTCCCTAACAAAAGAAAAGAAAAGAAATTACCCTATCTAATGAAAAACAGTATTTACAAAAGAAATAGCACTCACACCCTACAGCTCCCAGATGTTACAATACAAAAATAAACAAAAAGGAAATGGGATTGACAACAACTTATCAACTCAAACCCCAAAATAACACTGCACACAACAGGCAAGCTAACAGCAACAACACACTGCAGCAAACACAAGATAGCACATGTGCGAACAAACAACAGGAAATCTCAAATTGAGCAGAGCTCCCTCTTCAGGCCATCCAGATCTTTTATAGCTGCTCCCTTGTCCCATTCACACCAATTAGATCAGGAGGATTGGATTGGTAGAATCCAATCCTGTGAAAGAAAGGACAGGACAAGAGAAAGAGAGAGAGAGAGAGAGAGAGAGAGAGAGAGAGAGAGAGAGAGAGAGAGAGACAGGACCAGCAAAACAACACATATACACAATACGTCTCTGGATGTAACAGTTTCATTTAAACTGTGTTCTTAAAGCCATCTCAGGTATTTACATAAAAATAATGTGTATTTCTAATGCAATGTTAATCGACATAGCCTTTATCACAGTATTCTATAAAAGTACACAATTACTGTCTTATTCTGTTACTAGAAGCTACATCAGATCACAGAAGGTTTTCCAACACTCGACTGATGTTATAAAGCGAATTTAGAGGAAAACCATGATTTTAATCATATAAACTTGTGTTTTGATGTTGTGCTATGCTAAAATATGCACCTGTTATCAGGAGCTATTATATTTTCCTATATGTGAGCTGTATCTGGATCAAACTATGTGGTGATCGCATGAAGAAATCAGAAGTTACAGCATTTGGAACCAAGGTAGCCTTTTTGTTTATCCATTGGCGCCCCCTGATGGGCATTTTTTAAATTGTTTTTCACGTGGAGTAACTCATGCTTATTCGTTTATGTTATGTAACAGTGCAATTGTGTCACAGTTGTCTTCTGTTGACATTGGTCTTTCTGATCACCTGGTGATTTTCTTTAACCTTGAACTGCCTCTTCCATGTTTGCCATCTTCAAACACTGTTAATTTCCGTAAATGGAAATTAATTAATCTGTTAGATTTTGCAGGCTCTGTTGTTCCCTCTCTTAGTGATCTCCAGTCGGCCTTTCTTGAAGATAAGATTTTACAGCTGAATACTGTTCTTGCATCTAATTTGGATTCTTTTGCTCCCTTGAAGTCTCGCAGTGTCTCTTTTGCTCGTTCTGCCCCTTGGTATAATGATGACCTGCGTTCTAAGAAAGCAGCCTGCCGTAAATTGGAGCGCAAGTGGCGTGACTCAGGTTTGAATGTATTTTATCAGTCCTGGAAAGACCACTTGGGGGTTTATAAAGCTGAACTTGAGTCTGCAAGATCTGTTTATTTTTCTCAGATTATAGATAACAATCAAAGTAAACCTAGACATCTCTTTCACACTATAAACAGACTTCTCAAAGTTAATGTTGGCACTTCTCTCCCTGTCTCAAATCAGTTGTGTAATGATTTTCTACATTTATTTAGTTCTAAAATCGATAATGTTTCTAAACTTATTCATGCTGCACCTGTTTCTGCTTCTACATTATGCTTGTCTACAGGGACGTTGGAACTATATTGTGAGAGGGGGGGCGGGATTCTTCTTGATGGGGGGGGGGGGTGTTCACTTCACGTCTGTGGGCGTTACGCACAGCTCAGTGTGGCCCAGGCACGGCGCCAGGATTCCAGTTTTGGATGGGCCAGACCGACTGTGGGTGGGCCTTAAATTAAAAATGTTAAATAAAAAAAATAAAAAAAGTTATCCAATCACTGCTTAACCTAATAAAAAAATATTGACTAATATAGCCTACTGTTATATTATCTGTGCATACATAGCTACATAATATAGATTTTAATAGCTTGATGCTCTTTAAATATTTTGTTGCATTGTTAAAAGTTTCGCTGCATAGGACAGACCTATCCGCGATCGCTCTGCATGGTTCTGACCAAAGAAGAGCGCTTTGGAATCTCCATTACGCATGAAACGCATCATACCTGGGCTGCGTTTCCCGATAACATTGTCTCTTAGCGCGCTACGAAGACTCTTAAGGTATAACTTAACTAAAGGTATACTACCACTAAAGGTATATCATTGCTAGGCGTCTTCAGGGCTATCATCCACTCGTGAGGCATAGGCGCTGAAAGGCAGAGGCGCTGGCGCCCTCCTAGCAACGGCGCTGTTTTTGGTAAAACATGATTTTGACGACTTCATTAAGTTTTGTTTTATATAAAACTCTTTTTAAAAGATATTCGTTTTGTATAAATTGTATCTTAATTTTGATCAATGTTTTATCAATCAATTGCCCGTATTTAATAAATAAGAAGCAAATATATAGCAGACAATGTAATAACCTTATGGTGTGTTCAAGTCTTCCTGGGAAGTTCGTATGTACGAGGTGGGAAGTCGTGTGTACGACAGTAGGTGCGTTCAAGTCACTTTCGTCGGAGTAAGATGGCGGTGTGCCTTCTCTAAATTAATTACACAAAATAACAACACTTCTGCTTCTAGAAAATGTAGAGCAAAGAATGTGCATTAGTTGTATGTTGCTTTTTTATGTTTTTAATTAATTTATGAAGCCATTGTAAAATTTATTGTTACATATTACATTTTTATATTGTGATGCTATCGTATTTTTGCTTGGAATCAGCTTACTTCGTTGTAAATAGAAAAGCCTGACAATGTCACTGCTAATACCTGCAAGTATTGTGGTATTTCGCTATGTTTCTGACTGACACTCCCCCAACTCGTATAGATCGGAGCTTAAAGAAAATTACGAGCTTCCCACTGGTATTTACGACATTGTGGTGGTGTTCATGTCGGTTCTGCTCGTAAATACGATCTTTCCGACATGACTTGAACGCACCATTAGTGTAATTGACAGAATTACTAAAAAATATTTTGCTACCTAAAAGTTAAAGATTTTTTTTTTTTGTGTCACGCATGCATGCATGTCTATTTCCCTCATATTAAATATAAAACGCATGTGGACTGATATTTTTCCAATGTCTGGACTCCTTTATTAATGGAGCATATAAACAGACGTTTCAATATATTGGTATTAAATGCATTTTCTGAGAATTTATATTTCAAGTTTTTACTGCAAATGTCGAAATGCGCGCTCTTTGGTCCATCAGTGCTTGAGTCACTGATCACATTAGAATAAAATATCTCATAATAAAATACAAAATTGACTGATTTATGAATGTATATGCATAGTTCTCATCAGTCGGAAATACAGATAAACACTTTCATTTGTTATATTTTTGATCCTGAAAGAAAACAGAACAACAAAAGAGCGAATCATAGGCCTACATGGAGTCTGTACGTGTTAAGCCTCGTTTACACTGCACGCGTGTGCGGCGCGTTACGGCTGCGACGCGGCTACCGGAGCTGATTCGCGGCCACTCTAGTCAATGCTCGTGTTTAATGAAAAAAACGTCAGACATGCAAATCTCGTGGTATCGGGAATCCAGCCGCTTCGCTTCTGAAATGCTTCTGGTGTGAGTTGACACCGCTCAGAAGACGGAACAAAACCTTGCCGGAGCCGTAATGCAACGCACACGCGTGCAGTGTAAACGAGGCTTTATGCTTCTTACGCGGACTTTTGGGACTCAGTTTTGAACTGGTGTCAAGGCACAATGAATGAAATGCACAAATGGTAATTAAATAGAACCCCTGAAATGAACGAGGGCGAGCTGTTTTATTTTCACAACATTTTGGAACATGAAAATTCATACCGGTAATATCAAGCCACTGAACGAAAAAAACAGCTGGCTGACCCCTAGAAGGGTGGGGGGTGGAGGGGGTCGGGCTGGGAGGGGGGGCGGCAGCCCCCCCACCCCCCCTGTTCCAATGTCTATGCTTGTCTAGTTTCTCTGGCATATCCTTCTCTACCTTTTCTCAAATCGACTCTGAGCTGCTCACTAGGGAGGTGTCATGTATGAAAGCCACCACTTGCTTACTTGACCCCCTCCCTACAAGCTTGATTAAATCTTATTTGGATTCATTGTGCCCTGCTGTTCTCAGCATTGTTAATGATTCCCTGTGTACTGGTGTCGTACCAGCGGCATTGAAAACTGTTGCTGTAACAGCTGTTCCAAAAAAGCATAATGTCGATTTGGATAACTTAAATAATTATCGTCCTATATCAAATCTTCCTTTTCTTGCAAAAATTCTTGAACGTGTTGTGGCTCTGCAGCTACACACTCATCTTACAGTAAATAATCTTTTTGAACACCTTCAATCTGGCTTCCGAAAATTTCATAGTACTGAGACAGCCTTGGTCAAGGTCACCAATGATCTGTTAACAGCCTCAGACTCTGGTTCTCTTTCTATTCTGATCCTTCTGGATCTCAGTGCCGCTTTTGATACTGTCAATCACAATCTGTTACTCAAGAGTTTGGAAACTGTCTTTGGTGTTTCTGGGACTGTTTTAACATGGTTTAGATCTTACCTTTCTGATCATCAACAGTTTGTATGTATGAGTGGATTCCGGTCTGTGACCGTCTTTGTCTGTACGGGTGTTCCTCAAGGTTCCATCTTAGGCCCCTTACTTTTTAGCATTTACATATTTCCACTTGGATTGCTTTTAAGATCACTCGGGCTTAATTATCACTTTTATGCTGACGATACTCAGATTTACATTCACTCTAAGCCTAGTCAAAACCTGGACCTTACTTTTTTAACACACTGTATTTCTGAGATAAAAACATGGATGTCCCAAAACCTTCTGTGTCTCAATAGTGACAAAACAGAGGTCTGGCTTATTGGCACCTCGCATCAGCTTCGTAAAGCTGGTTCATTATTTTTAAACATAGATGGGTCTGTTTTGGAATCACAAACCAAACTAAAAAATTTAGGAGTAATATTTGATTCAAGTTTGTCTTTTGACTCTCATGTTCAGTACACTGTAAAGAACTCCTTTTTTCATCTCAGAAATATTGCTAGGCTCCATTCTATGTTATCGCTTTCAGTGACTGAAAGGCTTATTAATACTTTTGTGTTTTCCCGCATTGACTATTGCAACGCACTGCTGGCTGGGGTTCCTAAATGCACACTTAACAAACTACAATATGTGCAAAAATCAGCTGCTAGGATCCTGACCGGAGTCAGGAGAAATTAGCATATTACACCAATTCTCAAGTCCTTGCACTGGCTTCCGGTCAGGTTCCGAGTTGATTTTAAAGTCCTCATGCTCACATATAAGGCACTGCATGGTCTGGCCCCCCAGTATCCGTCTGCACTTTTAACCGTATACACACCCAAGCGTCACTTACGCTCCTCACAAGCTGGTCTTTTGGCAGTCCCACAGACACGCTTGCGTTCTGTAGGGGATAGGGCCTTCTCATCCTACGCTCCTAGGCTTTGGAATGCACTCCCTCCTCACATCAGAGACGCACAGAATTTAAGTATTTTTAAATCCTATTTAAAAACTCATTTCATTTTTTTAGGGTTGCTTTTTCTTAATTGTCTTGTTTTTTATCTTTCATATGTATATGTATAACTTGTTTTGCTTTGTGTGTTGTTTTCTCATTTGTTTGTTTTATGTAAAGTGCCTTGAGAAGCTACTTTAAAGGCGCTATATAAAAATAAAGTTATTATTATTATTATTATTATTATGTTATAATCTGCCTGGTGTGCCTGTTTCGTGAAGTTAAAAGCGGAAATGCCAAGTAATAGCTACATTTTAGTTTTAGCTAGCATCTGTTCACCTGTGGGGTTTTATGTGTTGTAATTGCGTGAACAATATTTCATGATCAGCTTATTGGATTATGCCGATGTTGGACTTATTTTAATCTGCTGTAAATAATGTCTAATTTTCCACAATCAGAGCATTGTGACTTGATGTTACGAGCGAAAACGTGACATAACTGCTGCATCGGTTTATTATTTACATATGGGTCTTGCGGAGCTTCACGTACAAAAACTCGCTCAAGTTTAGTCAAAGCCCAAAATAATTACACTCGTTGTATTCTACTCTGTGAGACATTTCAAATGACATATAACACATGATTATCTGAGCTGTATGATGCTTTTGACACATTGGAGTACATAGTAAAAAAAAATTTCTTAAATTATGTTTTTTTTATTATTATTATTTTTCAGCAATAACTCTGGAGTACTTAGGAGTTAATCAAATTGTAAAGTTTAGACTCTAAGCTTTCAAATGACACCTATTTTGGGATGATCTAGAATTTTGAAAAATATGATTATTAATTTTTTTATAGCTAAGTGGCGCCCTCGGGGGGTACACTCCATTTTAGAGTGATGACTCAGCACTCGTTAAGAGTTGAACAAAATGGTTTCTAAGCTTTAAAATGATACATATTTTGTTTTATCCCTATCAGTGGTTGCTTAGTAATTTGATTATGAATTTTTCCGTCAGCAGGACACCTCAGGCTTAAGGGGTTAAAGAAGGACATTTGATACAAAGTCAAAGAAGGACAGAGAGCGCCAGCCCTGCAGGAGAAATGAGGGATTGTGAATACCATCACGATTGAAAACAAAAGTGCAATAAACAAGTAGTTTATATTAAAGGTGCAATATGTAAGAATTTTGCAATAAAATACAGTAGCCCCTCACTGCAGAACACTTGAGATCCAGGGGGCAGAGTCGGGTAGGTTTAGGGATATGTAAAGTGGGAGGAGTTGGATCTAGAGCCAGGGGGTGGAGACGGGTAAGTTTAGAGCCAGGGGGCGGAGACAGGTAGGTTTAGAGCCAGGGGGCTGAGACGGGTAGGTTTAGGGATATGTAAAGTGGGAGGAATTGGATCTAGAGCCAGGGGGTGGAGACGGGTAAGTTTAGAGCCAGGGGGCGGAGACAGGTAGGTTTAGAGCCAGGGGGCGGAGACGGGTAGGTTTAGGGATATGTAAAGTGGGAGGAGTTGGATCTAGAGCCAGGGGGTGGAGACAGGTAGGTTTAGAGCCAGGGGGCGGAGACGGGTAGGTTTAGGGATATGTAAAGTGGGAGGAGTTGGATCTAGAGCCAGGGGGTGGAGACGGGTAGGTTTGGAGCCAGGGGGCGGAGACGGGTAGGTTTAGGGATATGTAAAGTGGGAGGAGTTGGATCTAGAGCCAGGGGGCGGAGACGGGTAGGTTTGGAGCCAGGGGGCGGAGACGGGTAGGTTTAGGGATATGTAAAGTGGGAGGAGTTGGATCTAGAGCCAGGGGGCGGAGACGGGTAGGTTTGGAGCCAGGGGGCGGAGACGGGTAGGTTTAGGGATATGTAAAGTGGGAGGAGTTGGATCTAGAGCCAGGGGGCGGAGACAGGTAAGTTTAGAGCCAGGGGGCGGAGACGGGTAGGTTTAGGGATATGTAAAGTGGGAGGAGTTGGATCTAGAGCCAGGGGGCGGAGACGGGTAGGTTTAGGGATATGTAAAGTGGGAGGAGTTGGATCTAGAAACCACTAGGCCAGTGTTATATATTTTGTTCACTTGAGTACTTACAATATCCCAAATGTTTCCAACTATTTGTAAATCATGAGAAAATTGCAGTTTTATTCAAGGCTGCGGGATGTGTGAGGAGTCGCCTGTCAATGGCGTCATACCCGCGTTACCCTCGGTTTCCGGTTTATTTTGTAGAAACCATGGAAACACCAAAGACACTTTAATATTTACATGTTTTAATAGACAAGGGAACAACTGTTTTGATATATTTATAGACAGAAAACTAATTGTTGTTATATAGCTCAACACGTTTAGTCTTATTGTTTAAATCTAATTTTCTTCATTTTTTGTGAGTACCATGCTTTACCATGCCTCAGAGAAAAACACTATTTAGTGAAGTAGCTAGCATAGCATAATCAGATGCAGCTTTATTTTTAGTAACAGTAATACAGCATTTTCTCCATCATACAATACGTTTTTAAATTAATTGCATGTCATTTATCAACACAATCATCCAGCATTTAATATGATATTGTAAAATCGATCTATCTTACTGCAGTGTGTAACAGTGTCTCACAGCAGCCGCCGAGCGAACGCTCAGAGTAACGTTATAACATCATTTTCAACACTCTCAAATGTATCTAATATGATAAACAGAGCTGCGTTACCTCATACTCATGACCAAAAAAGCGGAAGCATTGTCCCAAGATTCCGCGCTCAAACTTGGCATCATCAAGCTTTTTGAATAAGCTTCTAGGAGACAGAAAATCCTACATACTGCACCTTTAAGTCTTTAAGTCATGTTATTCGCACTATTGACTTTATTGACTGTTTTGTTCAGCAGTGAAAATAGTTTCATACGAATATCACAGCAGAATCATAGCGTTTCTCACTCACAGCAACACTCAGCCGTGTTTTTGATTCAACGTTTTGAACGAATCAGATGAGTCAATGATTAAATGATTAAAAATATTGTCTTATTCTAACTGATTTATTGATCAAATTTAAGAATTTAAAATTAATCATACATTTAATAAGATTAAGGGGAAAACGCCCTTTATATTTAAAAAATGCCTTCGGGGTAAACATCACAAATATGTGGATTTAAATATATCAAAGCTGCAATATTCTGAATATTGCTTCAGAATAAATTATATTTACACCACAAAAAATAAATAATACATAAAATAAAAATCCTGTTTTATCCAGACAAGCAACTTTTTTTGCACGGGCGTGCATTGGGCGGCGCCAGAGAGTGAATGGCTGCGGAGAGTGAGTGCTCCATGATAAAAGTATATTGCATTAATTGTTTAACCATCTTATGGACTAATATTGTGTGTTTATATGAATATTGTATGAATTCTGTTCATGCTACATTTGTGGTAGCATCAAGTTCACCTCATTATAGAACATGCACGAGGGTGAATTGCGAATCTGAACACTGGTTTAATGCTGTCAACAGAATAAGTCTTCAAGCTCGAATTGGTGTCCATTCTGAGTTTTACACAACGCAGAGAAAACCCCGTTACAATGCTGCCTTCATCATCTGTGCTGATCTGCATCTCGAGCAGATGATGTCACTTGGAGGGAGGCGTGGCCAGGCCCACTGAACACGCCCCAGTTTCTTGACTCCACCCACATCAAAACATGCCATGAAGTGAAACGCACAGAAAAGGGCAACACGAAGGGAAAACGGTATCATGAACTCATGCTTGAATGAAGAATAAAAGGAGCGTTGCAAATGAATCAGTAGGTGTGATCATGGAAAATATCTGTTGCAGAGAGAAAATACAATCAAAGTTCATTCTGTTCAAGCTGTCATTGATTTTTGCAATTCTTTTTGTTTGCAAAACTTTCTCTTTCTCTTTATTTTTCTTTTGCAAAACTATACGGCATGATTTTGACTCCATAGTTACAGGTCACTAAATTGTCTGCAAAATTAAATCCATAGAATATAATACTGTTATTTTGATGTTTGAGAAATTTGCTATGGTGGTGTATTTAGTCTCCACGTTTTACGTATTTAGAGAATGAAGATCCGACCTTGATCTAGTTTGGTCATTTTATATACATTTCAACACAAGTAGCCTACACAAAACGTGACCACATGAACTAAGATATATTCTCTCTTTCCATTAAAGCATCAGCAAATGATGCAGCTAATAGTTTAACTCCTCTCATGATCCTGTAAGTCCCATAAACAGTAAGAGCCACAACAGTAGAGCTGTTTACATGGATCAAACCCTGAAGGAACACCCCAGACGTTCATCATAAGACAGAATTAGAAACACTTCAACAAAAACACTTCATTTCCAGTTTACAAAAGCAGAAATCACGTTTGCAGACAGAAGTTATTTTCTGTAGTAACAGACATGAGGTACACAGAGCTTCAGATGTCTTCAACCCAAACAAACGTTCCTTAAATTCCTTTTTGATATATGTTAGATATATAACGTTTAGTCTTGATATTTACCCTTCATTATACTCCGTGTATTATTTTGATGAATAAACACTGAAAGAGTGACACAAAACAAGTTTTATGGCCTTTTTTTTTATTTGAGTAAGAAAATCTGAAGTGCCCGCAACAAACCCACCAAAGAGCTGCCAGCCCCAAAGTCTCACAAGTATTTACATCACAAAAGCGGTTTGATTCTGTATTTCTTTCAGTCCTCCAGATACTGTACGATCCACAGCCGAAGGTAAAGGGCGACTCTTTTGGGCTCGTTTCATCTCGCCACGGTTTTAAATATTTAAAATATTTACAGTCCGGCAAACCAGAAACTCCATGATCCTGTCGGTTTGCTGCGGGTGATCGGAGACGATCTCAATGTTCAATCCTCTACGGGACCACATGACTGGTTAAAAACACATTTATGTTACAATAATTTCTATGATTCGTTCTTCAAAAAATAGACTCAAAATCAACAAATGAAGAAAACGTCACGCGTCGCTCAAGACAGTTGTGATTTTTTTTTTCTTTTCGCCCAATGAAGCATTTCCATGAACAAATGAAATTGATCAATAAATACAAACACTGCAGAGACATGAAGTCAGACTGTACAGAAACGCAGAAGAGCATCCGTGGCCCACAGACACGAGGAGAGATCCGTGGAGGAGACAGGTGAATCACACAGAGGTGATGACAATCATGAGGTGCGGAGAGATGCTGGAGATCTGGCTGAGGAGGTCCGGAGCGAGGCGCGACAGGTGGCTCTCGGAAAACTCGCACGGTGGAAAGATCTGCAGCACGTAGGCAGGCTGGACATGGAGGAAAAACATTGTTTTAATTGACCAGACAAAACCTGAGAATAAGTGCACTGGCACAGGAAAGGCACCTACCTGATTGGAGCCGGGATTGGGGACGTTGATGATTCCAGCCGCCAGTTTGGCCTGCAGGTAATTGATGAAGGCAGACTTGAGCGCCTGCGTTTGGTTTAACACGTCGTCCTGGTTGACGCCACACGGCATGGCCAACAGGAGGCAGAAGTCACTCTCCCCCTGACAACACAGAACATAAAAAGCCATATACTGAGAGTCTTCTCCAACGTTCAGTCAGCAGCAGCGCAAACTAGTTGAATGCGTTGTTTTTAAAGAGGACCCATCTTTCTTCTGTTTGAGCATGAAAAACACATTTGATACATTTGATATTTTTTCTAGAACTGATAGCCCTCTTGGATACTGGAAGAATAGATTTTAATAAGCTACAACTAGAGCCTTTGTCCTCAGCTTTACCAACAGGCGATGCACCAAAATAGACTCTTGGTGGAAAACTGAATATTCCACAGTCACGTACCGTCATTCTGCGAGCGACTCCCTCCAACTGCTGCGCCTCCAGCCTCATTCTCTGTACGATGCGGAGAATCCCTCCGCTCTCCGGGAGAGGCAAAGACCGCAGGCCAAGAGCTTTGTTTCCACATAAGAAATGCAGCTGAACCGCTGCTGTATCATTCTTCAGTGCCAGTAGGCCTTGCCACACAATAGGGTATTTCTGTATGACAACAATAGAGTTTATAAAACACAGTCAATCTCAAGGGTCTGGTCTACATTTACATCTAACCCACAACACATAGATGGACAAAGTTTTGTGTCTGTTAGTGGAATGTGTTAAGGTGATGAACTAAACCTGCGTTTAGTCTGCTAGAACACTTGACTTGATATTTTCTAGTATATGATGATATTAAGAGGCCAAATACTTTCCCTGGTCACTGTACAGAACTCAACAATAAGGAGTGCTTCACTAGAACTTTGTGTAAAGACGCTTTGAAACCATGTGTATTGTGAGAAGTGCTATACAAATAAATGCTTTCAAAACTATCGAGGTATTTGTAAGAATGTGTTGGAAACTACTAACCAGTTAATAATGGTTTGCATTCATTTTATAATATATAATATCCAGCTTGGTGCAAATTCACATTTTGTACAGATTTAATAAAAAAATATTTTAAATATTTATAACAAACAAACAAAAACACAAAAAAAAACATGGTACTAACAGTAAATACTGATTGTTCTTCTGATGTGGGGCTAGTGAAAATAATGGCTTGGCAAGTAAAAATCAGGAGTTCTGGGTCGACAGAAAAAATCCTTGTTGAGCCCTGCTGTATGCAGGTAATGACAGAGACTCACCGTCAGAAGCTGCACCATATTCACCGGCTGATGTCCAACCAACTCCACTTTAGCTTCAGCTTGTGGCTGACTTGACTCTGGCTCCTGAGCTCCCTTTATTTCAAATAAAAGGGACAAAATGTTATTGGCATAGCTCTAAAAGCTAGTAAACATTTAAAAATGGATGCATACACAAACTTACCTGTGATGGTGGGATGCTATGGGTGGACTGGTTAATCCCCATTGGAGAATTATCAGCAAACTGAGCGTGGGTGGGCCGTAGGTTTGTATACATGGCTGAATATTCAGGGAAGGACGTTCCAGCTCCTGGTGTCATCAGCTGAACTCTCTGAGGAGAAGCCATGGGAGGCATTGCACTACGGATTGCCATCATTCCCTCCTTATTGGGAGGCGTCTGTGCCCTCCTAAGCTCTGATGTTTTCGAGGGGTCCTTCTCAGATACTCCCTTTGCTAACAAGTGTGGCCGAGGGGAAAGAGATGCCGCCATGCTGGTAGGAGTTGAAGAGGGTGGTATGTTCTCAGGGACATGCACCTGGTGTAATTCTGCAGTGGGACGATCGCTTTGCTGGTGATGAATGAGTACTCGCATGTCTCTTGGTGACATGTTGAATCGTTCGATTGGTAAACCACTGGGAGAGCTCCTCGATATTCTGCTGGTATGGATTCTGGTTTCAGTTGAGCAGCTGGTGGTCTTCCAAGAGATGTATGGAAACGCCTTGCCTCTTCTTCCCCCCCATCATGGCTTCTTGCATTGGCTGTGTTAACTTTGAGGACCATTTCCCTGTTCCCCACAGCCTGGGGAGATGTGGGCCGCTGCTGGCCAGGTGGCCAAGAGGAAGTGAGGCTTTCAGAGTGAATGGCATAGTTCATCATAGAGAGGGGAGGAGTGTTCACTCTTACCTCACCCTGAGTGAGGTGCCCTATTGGGCCAACACGGTGCGGTGACATTCTTCCAATACCACTGTGAGCATTGTGTGGGGGCATGATCACAGACTGCTCAGAGTGGTGGACAGTGGAAACATATGGGGACAGAGGGGGTAATCCAGGGGGAAGGACCATAGACACACCTTTTGGAGATGAAGAGCCTATAGGAGACGACACTTTGGCAAAAGGAGAATGAGGGTGTCCAGATTTCCTGGGAGATCGCGGCTCCTGCTTAGGTTGAATAAGTGACGGAGTTCGATCTGTCGACGTGCCAGCTATGAACCCAACATGATTGCTTGCTGCTGGGGGAAGATGTGGACTTATAGCAGGACTAATAGTTGGGACCCAGGCAGGTTTCACGCCATCCACGCTGAGGGACTCTGACCCATCTCCCTTCTTGGGGTGCTTCATCACTGTATGATGGTAACTCATGACCTGTGATGGGCCAGGCGTTTGTTGCAATATTTTAACAACTCCACTTTGAACTGGAGTGTAAGAGGATTCTAATTTGTCCAGTGCAGACTCTTGTTTAATTGTGGAGACATTTAGTTGTGGTTTCATTGAATGCCCATGATCTGAAGGAAGTGAGCATTTCGAAGATGGTGGTTGGGAGGCACTGTAAAGTTCCTGCTTGATCTGGGGCATGGACACCAGCTGCTGTGACTCTATGTCCACAGCACTGGCAGGTGGGATCTGGCTGATTTTGGCACTTATGCGATGTGGCCCCTCCATTTTCTGGCCAGAATGACTCAGCACCACTACACCTTCTGACGTCTGAACTCTCAGTCCTGTGCTTGAACCTGTACTCAGCGATGTACTCTCCACAATATAACGACCAGCATTTCCACCTTCCTCACCGACTGGTGGACCATGGTAAGTACTGCTTTCCTCCAAGCTTGGCTGGTAAATCTGTTTTGGAGGTTGTTTGTCGAGAAAGGGATTTCCAATGGGAACATTTGGCTTATCCTCTGAGTCAGGGGGATTGCAAACTCGACTGATGACAGAGGTAGGAGTGGAAGCAATAACCGAAATAACAGACTTCTCACTGAAGATCTGCTTTGTTTCTGGGGATGGTATAGAAGCAGGTTGTCGAACTACAGGTTGGGCTGAAACGGAGGGTTGCCTGTTATCCTGATGAGCACTTTTGCTGGTTACCACTTCTGGTGTAATGTCACTTTCCCTTACAGAATGAGGATGCATATTCCCAGATGTAGCACCAATGTCCAACACTGGGCCAGTTCTAGGCTTTGTGAGGATTTTACGCAAATCACCTGAGTTGGCATCATGAACAGGGGTATCAGAGGGTAATGTCGGGCTCTCCACAGAGGTCTGTGGAGGGGAGAGGACCCCAGCTTCTTTTGGCTGATTGAAGCGCTCTGTTGGGGAAACAGAAATCCTGCTTGGGTATGAGGATAAATTCTTGAGGCAAGTTCTTGTTGGAGACATTGAGGGGGATGTGTTTTTGTATGAATAAGGCTGATACTTGGATGTTGGGCTTCTGCTGAGAGCAGGAGAAGATTTTGGGATATCCATCTCAGTTTTAAGAGGCAACTCAGGTTCATTTGGAATGTCTGCATTAGGCGCTGTTAAAGTTACACCCTGCTTGGACGAGGAAGTAATGACAACAGCTGTACTTGTGGGTGATCTTTCTGTGACTGTTGGAAGTTCGGTGGGTATGGATTCTGGTGACTTCACAGGGATGTTTTCAGCATCCAAAACTGCATCTTTGAAGGGTTCCTTTTTGCTTCCAGCACCCTTTTGGCCTTTGCCCTTCTTTGATGCTTTTGCTCTGCCTTTACACACTTTTTTAGGAGTGGTTATGGTCTCCTCAACTGTTGTGCTAACACAGGTTTCAGATACTTTTGAACTGGATCCAAGTGTCTGCATATCAGCATCCGAATCTACAGCAGAGTTGATTATTTGTTCTTGTGGCAGGGTACAAGATGTGTCCTCTGACGTAATGGAATCTATAGCAGCAGCAAGCTCTGTTTCACTGGATGGATTTGCAGGCTTTTCTTCTTCTGAGTCTCGCTCTGGTTCTTCAGCTAATGAACGTTGTGCCTTTGTCAAGTTACTTTTGAACGGAGGAGGAGATGCATCTTCTGTCAGCTTTGCAATATTCTCAACAGCTTGCTCAAGCTCCAGCTCTCGAGACAGCAAAGCTACATCTGGCTCAATGGCTTTTGTTGAAGCAAGCAATGTTTCTCCTTCACTATTATTAACTTCATCCATGGCATCATTTTCAAATTTAGCTTCTAGTACCTCATCCTTTGAAGATACACCAGGTGAGCTCTTTTTGGGAGAATCATCAGCTCCAGGTTCATCTTCACTAGTCTGAAGCATTGCCTTTACCTCTGTCACATCAAGCCGAATTGTAAGGTTTTTAAGAACAAGAGAGTTTTCTTCAGTAATGAGTTTGGAACTTTCTGATATTTTCTCCATTTTGTCTCCCTTTTTTCCATTTCCAGATGCGGATACATTCACTGGACTTACTCCTTTTTGTGTGTGGGGTGAAAATTTGCCTTTACCTACTTTGGGAACATCCTCACTGTTCATCTCACTTGCATCCAATTCTTTAGACTCAGTTGATTTTGACCGTTCAGTTTTTCCTGCTGGTACATCCTCTGCTTGGCGTCGATTCTTGGGGGGGCGTCCCCGTTTCAAGGGTGCTGCAGTAACAGTCTCTACATCAGTACCCACATCTTTATCTACGCCACGCTTCCGCACAGCACGAGGTGATTCAGCATCTTTTCCAGGTTGCAGAGCATTTTCATCTTCAAATGGTTTAGCATAAACAGAACGCACATTCCTACGTCTTGCCCTAGGTGGTACATTTTGCTCTGTACCTTGCTCCATTTCTGTGCTGTGCCCAGGGGACTTACTTACTGACTTTGAATCAGGTACTGCCTTGGATGCCACTCCTCTTGGAGAAGATGAGCGTTTCAGTTTTTCTTTGTCAATGCGCACACTTTTGCGGGTACTCTGTTTGTCTGGGGTAGCAGGCAGAGGTGTAGTTACTGGTGTGGTAGGAGAGGTTTTAGCCTTTTTGTTTCTTGACTTTGGAGGGGGAGACACAGCTTCTTCAACTGGATAATTATCAGCAACTTTCTGATCATCTGTACTGTTAGATTCAGCCTCTGTAACAGGTGGCTCAGGTTCCTTTTCATGTTGCTCAGAAGGGATACTTGAGAGGGGACTTTGGGATTCAGGAAACTTGACTGGAGGCTCAGTCTCTGGTTGCGAATTGCTGGCTGGTGTTTCGTTGCTCGAGAGCAGTTCTGCAACATCTTTGTTGGTTTCAGGAGCACTTTCAAAGTCATTAGTCTTCAATACCATCTCCTCGACTGGTATCTTTGACTCTTGGCATTCTGGAGAACAATTGGGTTCTGAGGGGTCCTCAAGTAAAGGCTTTAATGGCTGAGCGGAGGGCAATTCATGCTCTTTATCTTCCTCCTTCATGGAAGGATCAAGCAAATTATAGGTAGGAGTATCAGCACATTCTGTTTCTGCTGATGGCAAGGATTCTTTGGCTGCTAAAGCAGGCAGTGATATTTGAGGAGCTTGGACAGGACTAGTCTGAGGAGCCTGAACAGGGCTAATTGATTTGATCTCAGCTTGATGGATACTAGGTTCAGTAGCATTTTGTTGCTGTGGAGCTTGTTCTTCCTCTGGTGTTTTACTTACTCTAGTTGCATCTATGGTTTCTTCATGCTTGGAATTTTGAGGGATTTGTTCTTTATTCTTCTGTTGCTGCAACCTTGTTAGCTCCAAGAAACGGCTATGGAAAAGCACAACTGGTTCTGGGTCAGGCTGCCCTTCTGCTGGGCCTTGCTGAGAGTACAGATATCCAATACCATGTTCAGGGTCCTCATGCTTTTGCTCCAGATGCTGGAGACGCCTTGAATCCTGCTCAAAAATAGAACTGTGCAAAAAACGTGATGCAAACAACTCTCGTCTCTCCTGTTCTTCTGGCTTTGGATCTTCTTTCCTGTCATCCACTTTGTCTTCAGACTCACTTCGAATTTTTTTCTTCTTCATGTACCACGAGGGAGTTGGTCTTGGTGCTGACTCTACCTTTTCGGTGTCCTTTCTACTTCTGAAACTGGCAAAATGTGAATCATAATCAAGGAAAGACCAGTTGTCTTCTCTTGAGGAGGACAAAGACTTTGCACGCTCTAACAAAGCTTTAGTATCTGGAGTGATTGTCTGATCATCTGCAAAAGAACGGAATTTGTGTCTCTCTAGAGAGGATGTTAGCTTGGACTCTGACAACCTGTCTGGACGATGCCTTTCAGAGAAAGATACAGAAGTTGATGGCGCAGGAGAGTTGGGCTTATTTTCACGATCCTCTTCAGAGTCAGAACGCACTTCACCAGGTTCCAAATCGGGCCAAAGTCCATAATCCAAGTACTTCCGATTGAGACGCCTTTTCTCAGAGGTCCTTGAAAAGTCTGGTAACAAGTCTTGCTTTAGTTGACTCTCCCATCGTCTTTGCTGTTCATCTTGTAGCGATGTACTCATCTTTGACATCTGTGAGGTGTGCATCCGTTTACTGGCAAGTTCCAGATCTAATGGAACATTATCTTCAGGTTTTGAGGGTTCTTTTATTTCTCTCACAGTCATTTGAATACGGGGGTCTGCATATTCTTCCTCTCTTTGTAGCGGGGCATGCTGAAACCTTGGAGAGTTTGTGTTATTCCACTCAAGGTCTTCACTCTTTTGCCGAACCGTTCGGTAAATCCTTTCCCTCTTAGCACTCATTTCCATCTCAAAGGACTCTTGTTTCTTGATCTTACTTGGAGGCGAGGTATCGGTTACATCCTGCGGAGGCTTGCCAACCTCATGTACCAGACTACGATGCTCAAGATCTTCTGCATCTATACCTTGATGAGTTTCTGTCTTTCCTGGTTTATCAGGCGTCTGCAGCTGCTGCCGTAGCCGCCGGTTTTGCTCCATCTGTTTGCGGTAACTCTGAGAAAGGTCAATATTTTCTAGATATTCGTCCCTTACTTTGCTGTCCTTATCTGAGGTTCCATCGTTTGAAAATCGCCTAGGCACAGGGTGCGATTTTGAGTCCAAAATATCCACTTCAGATAATTCACCTGGTCGTAACGGTGGGCCTTGAGACGTCCCTCTCGTAGTACTATCCAGCTCTTCCCTTTGACTATAATGAGAACCAATCCTGGATTTGGAGTGTTCTCTTTTTTGAGCCTCTTTCTCTGCTTTCACATCAACATCGGTCTCTTTTGCAAATCCCGTGTTCATTGCAAATTCTGCAGGTTGGCTAATCGCAGAAACTGGATCATCCTCTAGACGGCCTCTTTTCTGTCTTATAGTTTTCCCACTGGGATCACCAAACCGCCTCTTTCTCGCTGCAAGTCTGTCAGAATCTAAAAGGGAATCTTTGCCATCACTACCAGAGTCAGATTTTAAATGTTTCTTTGACTTTCCTTTCCCATCCCTGTCTAACGACTCACTTTTGCACTGATCGAGTCGCTCTCCCTTTTGAGACTCGAGGCGAGTAACGTGGTCAGTAGGAGAGGGTTCTTTTTCCCCTTTATGCTTCTGCCTTTCTTGACTCTCCAAATCTGAAACTTTTACTTTCCCAGAACCCAAATCCAGACTAGCCTCTCTCTCTGCTTCAGAATGAGGAACAGTGGGAGACTGCACTTTGCCTCTCCTTTGCTTTGCTTTCTCTCCCTTCTCTCTGTCAGCCTTTTCCTTGCGTCTGCTACGCTTCTTGCTCTCCGATCCACTTGTACGCTCTGCCTCGGTCTGCTCCATTTCTCTCTCCAGTCCTTCTGATTTGTAATCTACTGGCGATTTCTCAGACTTCTCAAACTGAGGTGGAGGTGGAGACAGTGAGCTGCAGCTTCCAGATCTCTCAGAGGAGTGTCTGTACACGCGTCTTTCAGCTTCTCGTGAGACACGATCAGAAGGTGAGGGTGAAGCAGAGGGAGTTAAGGGACGACGCTGATGAGACGGGCTCCATCTGCCTCGATCGGCCTCAAATCGCTCCCGCTCCCGTTCCCGTTCCGCTGGATATAGCTGTACTTCCTGATGTCCTCAAAAGGGTCTCGATAATCTCTGTATTCCCGTGGGTCCTCATGATAGCGGGGATCGTAATGTTCTCCTTGGTAATGATCCAACTCTGCATAGCGATCGCGACTGCGACCAGGATAGTCTCGACGGGGGTCTTCGGCGTAAATGCCAGGAGTCCTTACATTCTCGTAATATGCCCGCTCAGCTGAAAACTCATGATAAGGAGTTCGCCTCTCTTCCCTGACAAAACAAAACAAGATTTGGGAAACAATTAGCCAAGTGCTTGAAGATAAACAAACTGCAAGCAGGCATTATAGTTTCTAAGGTGTTTTACTAAAGGCAGCACTCACCTCCTCTCTGATGGAATATCATAAAAGTCACGGATGTCCTGCCCTGATGCCTGCATAGATCGATAGAAAGCCATTTGACTCTCCTGACTGGCAAAATCAACCTGGACAGAAGAAGCAAAACACATTACGTCGTATAATTGTATATATACACTGGTGGTCAAAAGTTTGAAAGAAGTCTCTTCTGCTCACCACAGCTGCATCAGTGTTAATTCTGCCAGCCATTTCTAATTTTGCCTTAGTCTTCATCTTCAGACAAAAATGCTTATTAGACTTAGTCACATTTTAGTAATTTTTGTCTTTCATAGATTGTCAATGAAAATTCATTGCATTTTTGTCGACTTTTAGTGAATACTTTTAGTCAAACTAAAGTTACCAACATTAATTTTGGTAGCTACTATACAGGTGCTGGTCATATAATTAGAATATCGTGAAAAAGTTAATTTTTTTATTGTAAATTATTTTTAAAAATGAAACTTTTATATATTCTAGATTCCCTACATGTAAAGTAAAACATTTCAAAAGTTTTTTTTTTTTTTTTTTAATTTTGATGATTAGAGCGCACAGCTCATGAAAGTCCAATATCCAGTATCTCAAAATATTAGAATATTTCCTAAGATCAATCAAAAAATGGATTTTCAAAACAGAAAAGTTCAAGTTCTTTAAAGTATGTTCATTTGTACACTCAATACTTGGTCGGCAGCACATATTACAGGAAATGACTTGCTCCTAGCACAAATTACAGCATCAGTGAAGTGTGGCATGGAAGTGATCAGCCTGTGGCACTGCTGAGGCACTATTGAGCCTTCAGATCATCTGTATATTGTTGGATCGACTGTTTCTCATCTTTCTCTTGAAAATATCCCATAGATTCAGAGGTCAGGCATGTTGGCTGGCCAATAAAGCACAGTAATATCATGGTCAGCAAACCACTTGGAAGTGGTTTTTGCACTGTGGGCAGGTGCTAAAGTCCTGCTGGAAAAGGAAATCAGCATCTCCATAAAGCTTGTCAGCAGATGGAAGCATAAAGTGCTCCAAAATCTCCTGGAAGATGGCTGCATTGACTTGCACTTGATAAAACACAATGGACCAACACCAGCAGACGTCACGGCCCCCCCAAATCATTACTAACTTCAGAAACTTCCCACTAGACTTCAAGCAGCTTGGATTCTGTGCCTCTCCAGTCTTCCTTCAGACTCTGGGACCATGATTTCAACATGAAATGCAAAATTTACTTTTATCTGAAAAGAGGACTTTCGACCACTGTTCACTGTCCAGTTCTTTTTCTCCTTAGCCCAGGTAAGATGCTTCTGACGTTGTTTCTGTTTCAGAAGTGGCTTGGTAGTCCTTTTCCTGAAGATGTCTGAGTGTGGTGGCTCTTGATGCGCTGACTCCGGCTTCATTTGACTCATTGTGAAGCTCTCCCAAGTGTCTGAATCGGCTTTACTTGACAGTATTCTCAAGCTTGTGGTCATCCCTGTTGCTTGTGCACCTTTGCCTACCCAATTTCTTCCTTCTAGTCAACTTTGCATTTAATATGCTTTGATACATCACACTGTAAACAGCCACCACATTCAGTAATGACCATCTGTGACTTACTCTCTTTGTGGAGGGTGTCAATGATTGTCTCCTGGACCATTGCCAAGTCAGCAGTCTTCCCCATTAGTGTGGTTTCAAAGAACAACAGATACCCGGAATTTATACTGTAGGGATGGTCATTTAATGAAACTCAAATGTAAATATTCTAATATTTTGAGATACTGGATTTTGGACTTTCATTAGCTGTATGCTCTAATCAACAAATTAAAAAAAAAAAAAAAAACTTTTGAAATGTTTTACTTTGCATGTAGGGAATCTAGAATATATGAAAGTTTCATTTTTTAAAATAATTTACAATAAAAAAAATTAACTTATATGACCAGCACCTGTATGTAGTCTTTAGACAACAATGTCATTATAATTTTTCTCTTTAGACCACTTCAATTAAGCTTATGGGAAATTGGACTAAAGTAGAGTTGTCAAAAGTACTGACATTGGTACTGAATTTTTAAAAATGTGACGCTTTTGACCGCTGTTGAGCATATACGTAAACACCTGATTGCCCATTGTGCGTTCACGGCTCATCGGATATGTCTGTGATTGGTTTCAATGATCAACACTGTAAAAACATTGTAAATAAACATCAATGAAGCTCTTCACCAAGCGCTTGCACCGATTCACACAGGAGAGTTTTAAAGTAGGCATCTATCGCGGACCAGTCCGCTGCAAGGCGCCTGCTTTCAAACACTCCTGCTCTCACTTTCAAATCAATCTAAGTGTAGAGACAGCGCGTGCACATGGTTGCCAGATTGCAAAGATTAAGTAAAACACCAGGTAGAAATGTGTTCTTTTAACAGAAAAGTTCTGATTGGGGGATTTAAATTCTTGAAATCTGGCAACCGTAAGTATGAAAGCTCATAAAAAATGTCTGTTTTGTCTCCTCCTTTATTCGACAAAAACAGAGAGTGATTTTGACCAAGTTTTTTTTTTTTTTTTAACCACATTTCCGTCTCGTCTTTTTTGTTGATATAGTTGGCCATAAAAAGGTCATCACTGAATATTTTTTGTCATAGATTTCGGTAAAGAAATTAGCACTGGGCTGCAAGTATTGCATATACAATAAAACGGTTATATTGTGAAATACTATTACAATTTAAAATAACTGTTTTCTTTGTGCACATACTGAGAAATTCCTGTAAATCAAAGCTTCATTATTCCATTTGCTGCTCAAGAAACATTTCAGATCATTATTATCAATGTTGAGAGTTGAGCTGCTTCATACTTTTTTCAACATTCTAGATGAATAGAAAGTTCAAAAGTCACCAGTCAGTTCCACGCACCTTAATTTTGTTCCCTCCTATCTTCCATCCTTTGGTTTCTCTAACAGCTGCTTGGGCAAAATCAGTGTTGTTGTACAGAATAAGAGCCATTCCTTTTAACCTATCAAACACAACCTGTAAAAGAGGCCAATAGTTAGTATAACTCCACACAATTCCAGTAAAAATCAATATATTCAAATGTCATGCCAAAATCTACCTTAACGACGGGTCCGTAGCGACAGAAGTGTCGTGTGAGGTACTGCTCTGTGATGTTCGAGGTCAGCCCGTCCAACCACACGCATGCTGTCGGCATACTCTTCCCAAACCCAAGCTGGAATCAAGGCAAAAATAAACATTACAGAGCATCCAAGCCAATTTCACTCTGACAAACAATATGGTTACACACACACACACACACACACACACACACACACACACACACACACACACACACACACACAGTATCTACCGAGAACACGCATCTCAATACCTTCAGTCTGTTGGTGCCGAGATACTCTCCATCCATTTTCTTAATGGCTTTACAAACACTTGCAATATCAGAGTATTGAACAAATGCATACTGGGGAATGCCATTCACCCTCTTGATATCAATATCCTGAAATCAATCAAGACAAATACATGCTTTAAAAAAAGACTGCAACAATTATAAGGAGCAACTAAGAAACTTCAAAGAAGAGTGGAGTTTAGTTTTTTCGCTCGTTGGAACCATAATGAACAACATTTGACTTTTTTCCCCCTCAAACAGACAGAAATTTCCATGTAATAGATTTATAGTCTCTCTAGGACAAACAGTTTACATGACGAAGGAATTTACAGGAAAAACAGTGACTAGTGATACACCGAAACAAATTCTTGGCTGCAACTGAGAAGGCTCATTTTAAATTGGCCTTTCTTTACTTATTTATATATACACACCTGCATGACTGCACAATTTTGACAAAACTTATGACTGTCAATTAATGCCATTCACATTGTACACCACCACAGTGGATCTGAAATGAAGCAATCAAGATTGAAGTTGTGGTTGTGGTTATTTATATCCAAACTAGGCAAACGGTTTAGCAATTACAGCACATTGTATTTGTAGTTCCCTCCATTTCAAGGGAGCAAAAGCAATTGGACGATAAGCCGTTTCATGGCTGTTCCCTGGCCATTTTGTTAATTAAGCAGTTAAACGGTCAGGAGGAGATTCGTAATGTGGGATTTGCATTCACAAGCGGCTGCAGAAAGACTGAAGAAAACAAAAATCCATCAAAGAGATGCAGAAGCTTCAGGAGCGGACGACGATGATGGAGAAAAACCCTTCACAGTATCAAGCCACTGTTAACGTGTAGAGATGACTTCATCAATGTCAATGCAGCGGCTTAACCTCAAGAGAATTTAGTTCTTAAAGGTGCCCTAGATTATGTTTTTAAAAGATGTAATATAAGTCTAAGGTGTCCCCTGAATGTGTCTGTGAAGTTTCAGCTCAAAATACCCCATATATTTTTTTAATTAATTTTTTTAACTGCCTATTTTGGGGAATCATTATAAACGCACCAATTTCTAACCCTATTCCAGTAAACACGGTCGGTTATGTCTTAAGTGAAAGTAAACTGTCGCGAATGAAAACGCACGTGTAAGTTAACAGAATCAGTATGTTGTATCTGTGCTTAAAGGGTTAGTTCACCCAAAAATGTAATTTCTGTCATTAATTACTCTCCCTCATGTCGTTCCACACCCGCAAGACCTTCGTTCATCTTCAGAACACAAATTAAGATATTTTTGATGAAATCTGAGAGGTATATGACTCGTCCATAGACAGCAATATAATCAACACTTTCAAGGTCCAGAAAGATACTAAAGACATCGTTAAAACAGTCATGTGACTGCAGTGGTTCAACCTTAATGTTATGAAGAGACGAGAATACTTTTTGTGTGCAAAAAAAAAACAATGTCTATGGTACGGTGTTCATTTTAGGACATTCTCACATCTCAGTCATACAACGAAAAGGCGTCATATGCCTCAGACTAAAAGGCTTCAGTCATCGGACAAAGCGGCATCGTGCCTCAGACTGAGAGGCTTCACGTCTCAGGAAAAACAACGTCAGGTGTCAGGTCTCGTACAATTAGGCATCGGACAAAACAGCCTCAGACCAAAAGGCATCAGATGAAATGGACTCAGACAAAAAGGCATTAGACTAAAAGTCTTCAGTTTTTTTTGTTTTTTTTTGGCCATGTTTTTGTATAACTTTCTATTGGCTTTTATCCCATCATAATGCAATCCTTCAGTTATCTTTTTCTTTCTCCCCCCTTTTTATATTTATCTGTAACTATTACAAAATTGTTACAGTTAGTGTGTGTGCATGCATGTTAATTATGAAGAATCTATCTATTGATGGTATTCATGTAGGCTATTTATCCCTTAGCAATGCTCTTTATGTTTTTGTTATATATATAAATAAAAGAAGGTGAAGGTGTAAGCTGTAGGCTATATGATGATATTTTATTCTTAAAACTTTAAGTATTACACTGGTTAGGTTCTATACAGAAAAGAACATGGCGATTTTCACATTGGTCAGCGCTCTGCAGAAAAATAGCAATTATCTAAATTAAAATGTAATCGACAGTAGGTGGCGCTGGAACAGCAGAAATAAAGCCGTTTCCCTGGTTACGTCTGTACACAAAGCAGCTGTGGTTATAACAATGCAGTCTAATAGTTCTAACGATTTTTTACTTCGCTTATGAAAATGAATTAAAGTCTTACTACAAATAAAACAAAAAACATGGTTATTGTAGTTAACCATGGTAACCACAAATAGTTTATGGTAGGATTTGCAGTAAAACTATTGTTATACTTTTACTATAATAAAACCATGGTTCATTTTCATAAGTGTTCTTGATAGTTTGTAGAGCTGCACGATTAATCATATCGCAATCGCGATGTCAAGCTTGTGCGATTATATGACGCAAAATGCTGCGATTTTATGAAATAATAATAATAATAATAATAAGTTAATAAATAAATAAAAAAATACATGTGTGGACACAACAACCCATTATCTGAGAGCTGTTTGCCCATTTTATACACCGCTAATAAAAAGAAGACCAGTCAGTTTTAGTTTAGGCAGTGGCTTGTGTGGCGCACATGGTCATGACTTTTCCGGTGTGCAGCGCAGTGAACGGGTAAAGATGGATGCGGAGCAAACGGTCACTGAACTGGTGGCAAGAAAAAACGCTACCTCTGTTATATGACGATATTTTGGCTATAAGATTAGAAACCCAGATTAGTAGTGGTTGAAGAGGAAAGAGGATTTATTTCGGTATCGCACGCAGCGCTGTTATCAGTGCGCACATGACGCACATACATACAAGGCTCGCGCGCACAGAGAGAGAGAGGCGCGTTATAGCTCGCTAACTCCAAATTGATTTCTCTTTCGCGTCCTCAGTGCACTTGGATGGTCACATACACGCACTATGTCAGTCAAAATACCCCTCTCAGCAAGTATTCATGTAAACACATTCAGTTATGTCTTAATTGAACGAGGTGAGAATTCGGATGTATATCTGTCCGATGTGTGCGTGCATGTCTTACTCTTAAAGTGACAGCAACCTATAAATACCTGCTGTTGTCTGTCATGTAAATCAAACAACAAAACACAGCTTTAACAAAGATTAATCTATATTAAATTTATACAATGAACAGTGTCATTTTACATTTAATTATTACATTTCTGTGCATGAAAATTAATACTACAGTTAGACCTTAGCTAGACTTTATGTAGTATTTATCTATGCTTGTTGTAATTGGTGTACAGTATTTGTTCTTTTTACAGTCTGTTCACTTGCCTTTAATAATGTATTATTTAGGCTAGTAGTTTATGCTGTGGCATCAGAATAGTTTAAGTGGGCTAAGTAATAAATGCAAAGTTAAGTTACCCCCATCCAATTTTTTATTTATTTTTTTGCTGATCCGAAAAGTTATCCGATCTGTGACGTCATAACCGTGATGTGATCCGAACCGTGAGTTTTGTGATCCGTTGAACCACTACAGATTAGTAAAGAAACAAATATCTTAAATGGGATTATAACAAGTTTGCAGTAATGCAAAGATGTTATTTAATTTCATAAAAATATTTTAATTTGAAAACGCTGTGCATTTGTTTGCTGTTGTTGCTAGTTTGAGTTGAGAAATACACATTTCAGCATTATCAGTAATCTGTGTGTGTATTTTCATTGAGAACCAAGCAAGATGACTCATGACACTATTTATTTATTATATCGCTATCGCAAATCGCAATCGCAATATTGACCTCAATAATCGCAATATGACATTTTCCCCAAATCGTGCAGCCCTAATAGTTTGCAATGCAAACAATGTGTTATTTATCTAACTTTTTATACAAACAAATAAAACTAGTGAATAATACAAATTTACAAAATAACTGAGTACGTTTTATACAACTTGGTGTAACATTTAACAGTTAGAAAACCGCGTACATGTGACGTCACTTTGAGGCAGGGCAATTTGCTTCCTTAAGTCCTTTTTGTCTGATGGTTTTATGTCTGATGCCTTTTTGTCTGAGGCTGTTTTGTTCGATGCCTAAATGTACGAGACCTGACACCTGACATCGTTTTTCCTGAGATGTGACTAATTGTTGTTCTTAATTGTTCTTATTTTATAACAGACTGTTTACTTGTCTTTAACAATGTTTGAAATTTATATTTTATTTACATAGAATTCTCTCATTTGCATTGTTCTTGCATTCCACGTAAAAAGTCTGTTAAGTAAAATACTACTTTTTAATACTTACTAGCCAATGGCGACTGAACTGAATTGGTCTGAATGATGACACTATTGTCTTTTGTAGATCTGCATACAGCAGAATTTGACTCATATTTAATAAAGTTTGCATCATCGATTCATCATTGTTATTTTCCAGTTTATTATGATGAAGCCGCTTTAAAACAATCTGCATTGAATAATACCTGATTTCAAAACCATTGTGATGGTGCAGAGAGCCACTGGTGCGTAACCGCAATTAATGAATTCTGTAGATCGATGTGAATACTGACTTCAATCAAACTATCTTGAACTGTACCTATAATGTATGACATGAGATGCTGCGTTCATCTCTCACTGTCTGTATAATCCATGAGAGAGTCAATATCACACTGATCAACAGGCGCAGAAATACATTTACAGTAATAATGAATAGACAACACTTTACAGTAATGAATAGACTTCAGTAAATGTTAAGTCAGTAACAGAACTGCTTATTGTTAATCCAGTCCAGAAGTTTCTTGTCCGAGACTTCATTTCAGTACATAACCACCTCAAAACGCCACTCTTCTCTACTAGAATGAGTAAAAATGCTAACATACCACGATCTCCCCGAAGCGCTGGAAGACGTCGAGTAGCTGCTGATAGTTGGTGGTCTTCTCCAGGTTTCCGATAAACAGCGTACGAGTGGCCTTGGGGTGAAACTCGTCGATGCGTCCGTCCAGGGGACGAAACTCATTCTCGCTCTCCGTCTCGGGGCCGTTCCAGGCCGTGACCTCGATCAGCATCCCGAAGAAGAGCTTCCCTTTGGACACGCTGAGGGCTTTCTCCTGGTCCTCCTGCTGTCGGAAGAACACCAAACCGTAGCGCTCTTCCGACGCCCCGTGGATCTGCACCGATGTCACCTTCCCATACTTCTTAAACTCGTGAAAGAGCCCGTCTTTCAAACTCGTATCTGATGAGAGTAAAACGCAGACGCTTTTAGATTAAAGTGTTATGTTTTGATCATGAAAGAGACCCATAAAAGGACCAAGGATTGTAATATACGCGTGTAATCTTCAAACATAAGCTTTGACTGGATTTCTGACAAGGGTTAGTTCACCCAAAAACTGAAAATTCTGTCATCAGCTAAATCGGTAAGACTTTCATTCATCTTCGAAACACAAATGAAGACATTTTAAATGAAATCCGTGAGATTTTTGTCTATACTCACAAAACTGACGCTTCAAAATGACAATAAAGAGATGGCAAAATAAATCCATATGAATAGAGCCATTTAATCCATGTCAACTGTGTTTATGAAGATGAAGGACAGTGTTATGGGTTTGGACATTTTTGGTTGAACTAACCCTGTCAGAAATTCAATCAAAGCTTATATGTCTGAATATCAAACGCATATATTAAATTATCCTTGGTCTATTTATGGGTGTAATTAATTCCCCCAAATAACCCATATTTTGAAATTGTTCACCTTTTTTCAACTTTGATTCTGAAAATATCTGTACCCGAGAGAATCTGAACTACTTTGGACTTTAAGGGAACAAGTTTGTCTTCATGTCCACCAATTTCCATCAGGCTAGTGATCATAATTCCTCAGATATCAAACTCTAAACATGCCTCCCTGATTAGACGACACCAACAACAAATGAGCAAACTATGAATTAAACAGCAACACGCTCTGATTTGACATGGACTGAGCTTCATTCAAGAGCACCTATTCTGCTCTTTGTCCATGTTCATCTTTCTTTAGTGTGTAATGTTGAGCATGAAGCTCTACAAAATCTCTCCAGTGGGACTTCTTCTCTATATCAAAGTTTTAGGTCTTACCTTATACTGTTTTTTGAACACTAATTGATTAAAAGATCCCTATACAAAATATTGAAAGTATAAATGAGCATAGACTCCTTTAAATAAGATGGAAAAACACAGCCCAAGGAACAGGTGAAGCGAGCAGTAAACGGTCACCTGTGGATCGTGTCGGGAGGTTCTGGACTCTGATGCCGAAGCTCCTCCGTGGCTCGTCGGAGTCCAGCGCGAGCACAGGAGGAGCCGGAGGAGCGTGAGTGGCCGTAGACTGCACTGAGCGCGCTCGCGACCCTTCACTGGAGCTGCTGTTCGAATCACTGCTGCCAGAACACAGAGGGACCACATTCAGACAAACCCAACAAACAAAAACACCCACTAACATACAAAATAAGGGCAATAAACAAACCCAGCGAGATTTAAAGTGTATGCCATTAGTTATGTTAGAGAAACTATAAACATTTAGCATTATTACAGTATGAGAGTATTAAACACCTCTTTGAACTTCCTCAACTGAACCCAACAATTAAAATCATGTTAATTTAGAAGGAATAAGTCATTTTGGTTCTGTTTTTACACATCTTTTACAAGTGTTGACTGAATTCATCAAGCTCAACCCCTCAATTGTGTTATCAAATTTACGAAATTAAAAGAAAACTGAGTTTGGTCTAATTTGATAGACAGCTTCATTCAGGCAGAACCTGAATTACAGAGTATATTTACATTTAATGTTTATTTAATGCTTGAAATTACCATGATATCCACGAAACACAGATGGAATTACGGACTCGAACATAACATGGATTTGCGGTATAAAATGGAATGTTACTGAATTTGCAAAATTCTGTATGAATCAAAAGTATGGTGATGTTGACAAGTGTGTGTGAATATTACAGACTGCTGTGCAGTTTGCTCTTCTACACAAACTCAAGCACGTGTGACACTATATGAAATTATGATGGAAATTTATTTCTATTGTACAGTAGGACAAATAATAATAGAATTAAACATTAAAACATTTAAGGAATATCATTTTAAAACTAACCTTCTGCTGCGCTGTACTTTTGTTTGGCAAAAAAGGAATTGTTCACATTTTAAAAGATAAATTCAATTGTTTAAGTTTTATGCATTCATTTGATTACCACTGTGATTGATGATAAATTCGTATTGTATTAAATCATAAAACACAGAATTCAGGTATTTAAACAGACAACACAGATTTTTGTTAAAATTGTACTAAATTGTTTCATGAAATTAATTGATTAGACTACCTTTGTAATAAAATGGATTTCATTTCCTATTTTAAACTGTATTCAGACATAGAAGGATTCTAATAATAAGGTTGTAACAAATTAAAATCTCAAAAATAACTACAATATTAATAAAACACTTTAAAAGATTGCATCTTAAAACATGAATTAAATTGTTAGTTTTATGCATTCATTTGATTACCACTTTTTGATAAATTTGTATAAATCCTAAAACAGAATCCAGAAAAATTTAGACAACTAAAAAAATAAAAACTTTTCATTGTTAAAATTTTACTAAATTACTAAATTGCTTACATTTTATGAATTCAATGATTAGACAAAGTTTTTGATGACAAAAATTTAAATGAATCCATTAAAACAGAAGTGAAAAAAATTCAAATGGATTTTTCTTAAGGCCTTATTTAAAGGAACCCTCAAACCTTAGGGCAAATAATAAATGACAAAAGATTAATTAAACTGTTAGTTATGCATTCATTTGATTACCACTGTTTTTGATAATAAACTTGTATAAATCTTAAAACACAGAATCCAGAAAAATTTAGACAGCTAAAAAAATAAAAACTTTTCATTGTTAAAATTTTACTAAATTACTTACATTTTATGAATTCAAATGGTTAGATGACAAAAATATACAGCTCCTATTTTAAACTATATTCAGACATAGCAGGATTCTGATAATAAGGTTGTGACAAAAGTAAAATCTCATAAAACACGGTTGAAGCGCTGGTACGATACCTGCCGCTGCCAGTGCTGCTGGTGCTGCTGACCGAGTCCGAGCTTGAAGACGGGCTGCGTGAGCGTGAGCGCGGGCCCCGGCTGGGAGACACGGGCGCTCTTTTGGGCGAGTGGGCGGCTTTAGGGGTCTGTCCCGCGCTCCTCTGGGGCGACGGGTGCCGGGACTGGGAAGAGTGCGAGGACCGGCTCCGCCGATGATGGTGGTACGTCCGGTCAGCGCGCCGGCCCCTGTCGTCCCGGTACGGGTCGCGGCGAGCGGAACTGGAAAGGGTAAAAGGGTCACGAATCCGAGACTCAAAGTGAGACTCGGACGCATCAAAGCCACCGCTAAGAGCACTAGCGGCCGGGCTGGAGCTGACCCCGGAGGCAAACATAGAACGGTCCCTGTAATAGTCTGTGTTGTAGTGCCGCGGCCTGTCGAATGTGCCGCTGCGCTCGTGGTGTCCGTAAGGACTGTGCTCGTACGCTCGCTCCCGACTGTCAGAGCTGCTGCTGTGAGAGAGACAGAAAGAGACACGACAGAAGGGGGAACATACACACTTAGATACGAACTGGATCCATCTCAAACAGCTAACACAAGTGCACCTTATCGTACAAAATCTAGCGGGCCAGGTTGGGGAGCCACAATTTAACGAAAGAAATCATAAGCACACGTCCGAGAGGCTGGTGGACTGAGCTACACTGAGGCTCTAGCGCTGAAAACGGACTTCTACACCAATCATGCAGTGTTTCTATCCGGCTGTGACATTATTACAACGGATTGAGGAGGAACGTTTACTCTGATCAACTGAATCATGCTCGCTATCTGGCTCTGAACACTGGAGGGGAAATCAGACAGAACTGAAGATCGAGAGCTGAAACAAGTATGGAGGGACAGAAGAGTTAAAAATAACACAAGGCTCTAGGGTTAGTAAAGAACAGGGGTTAAGAGACAGGGTGCATGTCTAGGTTAGAGAGAGAAAGCACAGTGAGGCGTAAGGCAGGGCAATACCAACCTTTTCAGAGCAGTAACTGACCCTACATATTCCCAATACAATATAGGAGGAATTTTGTGTGAGCCAAAAACAGCGACGGCGTAAAGCGGTGCCTGGCGAAAAAGTCCCGAATCCCACTATGCAAAAAGGGTCTTCATCCAATCAAGGTCGCACCGGTCATCCGTACGCCTTCTGTACCGGTAGACTTGATGACAGTTTAACAAAAATAAAATAGTAAAAAGTCTTTAACAAAAAAAAAAAAAAAAAAAAAAAAAACGATCTTCTTCCAAGAAAAACATAGCTTTCCACTGGCGAGGAATAATCCGAACGGCGCACACAAAAAGACGACGGCTCTGCGGGACAAAAAAACAAAACAAAAAACGAACAGTTGGTAATTCCAGCGCATTACGTTCCTCCGAACGGCAGCGGTGAGACTTCAGCAAACTCTTCTACCGGCTGCGTACATCCACTCGAGATCAGATAATCCAGTTCGATCTACACCTATACATCCAACATGAGGTTAGATCCAACATTCAGGCAGTGGGAATCTTCCCGTGACGTCTTCTGGTCTTCGAAGCTTCACGGAAATATCCAAGCGAGCGAGCGACGAGCGTTTGTGGCCCTTTCTAAGAATGATGTGCGGTGACAAGGAGGATGGAGATGATGAACCCTGACACACTTACTCCACACGGCGCTGGTGCGTTTCGCTCTTAAATCCACGGCAGTGATACACATCCACGGCTGACCATGACAGACAGTTAGCACAATGACCAAATGGGTGATGGGATAATCGTGCAAGGCAAATGAGAATTGACAAAAAGGTTTGCGATATCTCGTAACTACTTTCCCCGTTAAAAATCTTGTGTTTAATCCGTCATCGGCACATACTTCCAAAGAGCACCATCCAAGGGGGAGTAATATCCGAGATTTGGAGAACGCCTAATATCCAAACTCACCCGCCAGACATCGTAATATCCAAACCGAACGGGATATTCTCCACGTGGGTAATATCCAACTCAGACGAGGGCTATGGCTCACACAGTAATCCCACATTTTGAACACACCAATCTAATCCACTCATTCTTACATGATAGACAAGGATTAATAATTCCGTGTGCAGGAAGTCAGGCCTCAGAGAATGGAGAGGGATCCCTAGAATCTGGTCTTAGCAATCAGTATTGTGTTTTACCCAACCTCAACCCCTGTATCTGACACCATAGTCCCCCTGAGGGAGCCTGTGTCCACTTACCCGTCTAGTCTGCGTTCATAGCGCCCCTCTCTGGTGTGGAGAGACACCGGAGGCCCGTACACCGGCCCCACGGTGCTCCTCGAGAACCCCGCAACCTCCCTTCCATGACTGCTAGAGGGGGTGCCGTCCTCCAGACCCCGCACGGCGCTGGGCACTGAACCCGGCTCATTGTAATCGGTGCGAAGGTCCCTGTCCCCCATTTTGTTGACGGCATTGTGCGCCTTCTGAGCACTTTTAATGTCAACGAAATCCACAAAGGCCGCCACGCCGCCCTCGGAGCCGCGCTTCCGCAGGACTTTGACGCTCTCCACCCGGCCATACCTGCGAGAGAGAGACAAGCCACCGTAAACGTTACGCACATTCAGGAATCACGTGACCGTCGGCCACAGAAAACAAACAGGTTAACGTTATTCAATTTCTGACATCCAAAAACTTGAGACCTTCATAATGTTTGTTTGCTCGACAGCTGATAATGGCACCCAATCATTTTTATTACGCTCCGGCGCACGTTCACACTGCAAACGCAACGCGATTTCACAACACTTACAGTAATTCAGTTTACTGACGTAAAACAGTACTTATGTGAACTTTGTGTTTACTTCAGAACTATCGCAGAACGAACCGCAGATCCTCAATCAAGTTTCTGTTTCTTCGGACTGAATCGGTTTCGCTGTTAAACCGGCTCAGCCTGTCCGGACGCTGTTAGCCGCGAGCTAATTACCGCACACCGACACAAACACTCGCTGTTCTCCTGCTGAAAGCGCGTTTTATGCGACTTTTCGTGAGGCGTAATTGTGGCGTGAACTCAAAACGGACGTTTTCTGTGGAAAAGACCACAGATTTCACTAATTTACCAGCAAAACATTAACTAGTCACTAGTGAAGCGGCCAGCTAACTGCTCAACTTGGTCATGTTAGCGGACTGGCGGCTCATCAGAGATCGCTTCAGTTTGTTTTTAGATTTTAAATCGTGTTTGGGGCTCATTGTTGGTGCTTTAGCTCGTTTTCATCGGCGTTTCGTCGCTAATTTTCTGCCATCGCGGGCTGAGGCTGTTTGTGTCCGCGCGAGGCCGCGTCACTGCGCGCGCAGCTCCGCTTCTTGTGTAACTCACCGTTTAAAATGCTCCACAATCTTCTCCTCACGAACATGTTCGGGTAAATTTCCCACCCAGAGGTGTCTGGTTTCCCGAACCATCCTGCGTCGACCGTGTCCCGTTCATGCACATATGCGCTTTCGCGTCGTTTAATCTCTGACCGTGAGGTAAAATCCACTGCTAGCTCGTGTGAGGAAAAAGATCTCGCGGCCGTGCGCGTGCACGAGCGGGAGCGCGCGAAGGAACCCTCGGCGACGAGCACCGCAACCCTGCGCGCCCCCGTCACTCTGCGACATCTAAGCAAATGTCATGAATGATGCCACAGCATAATATTTCACAGCACATACTGATTATTTTATTTAATATTTCAGTAAATCACAGTGACAATGAGATCATAAAGCAGTCAAGCTCGAGATGGCATATATTAGTAGTTTATTTGTAGTCAGATTCCTATTACAATGGAAATAACAATGAATATGGGATTTTGGTGTCGCTGCTGTTGAATAAATATCTTTGGTGCTTTGCATTTTGTGCATATTACAAAAAAGAGTGCAAAAGACTACTTGATACGTCTGATTCAGGACAAAAGATATTCACACAGAAAGCAGATATTTTAAATTGTAATAATATTTCACTTTGATGAAATAAATGCAGCTGTGGTGAGCAGAAGAGACTCTTTCAGAATGTTAAAAGAAAAGAAAGCAAGTATTAGCCATGGTCCCAATGTTATATTTCAGTTTCTAATACAATCGGTGTGTCATCATCGTCACAGTGATGTGCAGGTTTAGTGCGCCGCGCTCTGGATCAGCGACACGTGACACGGTTTGCACAGAATCTGCCCGTCCAGCGGGTGGCAGCCGTTCTCGTTGGGCTCCGGAGACAGAAGCACACGGCACACCTGAGAGAGAGAGAGAGAGAGTCTTCTGAAGTGAATGCTGATGTTGCAAAGCATCATGTGTTCTCAGAACGTTCTGGCAATGTTCTCTCAACGTTATGAACAAACATTCTTCCAGTAACGTTAAGAGAACATTTGTTCATCAATTCATCTTAGTGAATGCGACTACTGACCCCCGAGAGTTAATAATGCTCTCAAAATTAGCACAAAAACATTAATTATACATCGTTCACAGAATGCTTTAGTTGGTCGTTCCTCTAACGTTCAGAGAACATTCAAAAGTAACTCCCATAATGTTTGCAAAAACTGAATGTTTCTTAAAGGATTGGTTCACTTTTAAATTAAATTTTCCTGATAATTTACTCTCCTCCATGTCATCCAAGATGTTCATGTCTTTCTTTCTTCAGTGGAAAAGAAATTAAGGAAATCATTCCAGGATTGTTTCTCCATATAGTGGACTTCACTGGGGTTCAACGGGTTGAAGGTCCAAATGTCAGTTTCAGTGCAGCTTCAAAGAGCTCTACATGATCCCAGACGAGGAATAAGTCTTATCTAGAGAAACCATCAGACATTTACTAAAAAAATATAACTGTATATGCTTTATATAAACATGTTTGTCTTCTAAGTGCCTCCGCCAAAACCGCATTTCCGTATTCTTGAAAAAGCTTACGCTGTATGTCCTACACCTTCCCTATTCTACTTACGGAAAAAATGGAACTGCGCTGCATTCGTTACGTAAGTAAAATAGGGAAAGCGGAGGCACTTAGAAGACAAACATTTGTTTATATAAAGCATATACATTTACATTTTTTTCTAAAATGTCCAATGGTTTCTCCAGATAAGACTCTTATTCCTCGTCTGGGATCATGTAGAGCTCTTTGAAGCTGCACTGAAACTGACATTTGGACCTTCAACCCGTTGAACCCCAGTGAAGTCCACTATATGGAGAAAAATCCTGGAATGTTTTCCTCAAAAACCTTCATTTCTTTTCCACTGAAGAAAGAAAGACATGAACATCTTGGATGACATGGGGGTGAGTAAATTATCAGGAAAATTTTATTTAAAAGTGAACTAATCCTTTAACATTCACACAACCAAGAAAAAAATGACGTTTCAGAAATAACGTTTTCAATAATTTATGGGAACATTAGTAAAACATTCTTGTCAGCTGGGTCATCTTGGTATTTTGTGCATTAAAAATCCATACATATTGTGCACACACGCACGCACGCACACACACACACACACACACACACACACACACACACACCTCACAGCGGTAACAGTCCTCGTGGTACGAGTGACCCAAACACTCCACAGTGAAGCTGTCCGTTCCGTCCTCGCGCGGGATGATCAGCTCTGCGCACACGCGGCACTGCGGTGCGTATTTCCTGCAGAGAAGCTCGTGTTTAGTGCATGTTATTCTCTCTCGCTCAACATCAATACTAGCTGTGAGTTTAACTGATGCGCACAATTGGAATAAAACACGTTTCCATCCCATGTGTTCTAGAGAATAAAACGGCCACTTCATGGGAAACTGCTGCAAAATATCAGTAATAAAAGTAGAAGTTTCTTTAATCAGGCTCTTTTCTCCTCCATCATAAATGAGTTGGTCTCAGATCATCAGACGAAACACATGTGATCTCGCGTTCGGATGCTGGTGTTTGGGAACGCAATCGCTACTGGAGGAATTAAACCAAATCATTCTGATGACAGACTTTGACTCAGGCGTTTCAGAAACAACATTTGAGATGCTGCGATGTGATTGGACCTCTGGTTATTCCAGTTATCCAATCACAGCCTCTGCTGAGGAAAAGTCACATGAGGGTTTTGAGGGTAAATCAGTAAATGTGATTGAGCGCATACGTTTTTTATGTGTTCTTGGAGTTTCCATTCAGCATTTTTTCTATGCAATATCCCAAAATTCTCATATAAATATGTGGTTGAGGTGAGTCTGTACCTGTAGTAGTCCTGTAGGCAGTAAACCTCACCCACTTCCCCCTGCGCAAACCGCTGCTCTCCGATTGGCTGTCTGCACGTTGTGCACACGAAACAGGGCGGGTGATAGGCTCGTTCCAGCGCTCGGATCACATGGTCTTTGATGACGTCACCACACGCCCAGCACGGCTCCAGGCTGGCCTGTCGGACACATCAACAAAACTTGATAACTATAATGTATGTTATATACAGAATATTCTCTTCTCTGATGATGAGGGCGGGGCAACCTGTCACTCACATGAGCTCCACCAATAGCAAACCACAACCATCCAATCAGTTCCACATGGATAAAATCAAGCCCCGCCCTAGATTTGTTCTTGTTTGAGAAGCATTTCACTTGGATATACGGCACAATAAGGGAAAAAATCTTTCTTCTTCTTCTTTGATAACAGTACCTGGTAACAGTCCTCGCACAGAGGGATCCCAGATTTATTGTAGTAGAGTTTGGCTGCCAGAGGCGCGTGGCACTGCCGGCACTGGAAACACGCGGCGTGGTACGTCCGGTTGAGAGCGTCGATGGCAGGTTCGGACAGCGGCACCAGCTTCCGACAGAATCCACACACATCTGAGGCACACAGAGAGCAGGTCTAAATGACTATCCTCTCAAAGGATTCGTCCTGTTATCACCAGGTTTCTCACCGGTGCAGTGCGGTCCAGCTGAAGGCTCGTTCACGATCCCTCCAGCAGAGGGCGCCGATCTCAGCGCCGCTCCACCGACAGCGCTCTCCTGCCAGAAGAGCAACAGCAGTGTCATTCACACTCACTCTTACACATACAAGGAATTTGTCTTGGTGACAGAAGCTTCCACAGTACAGACAGAATGACAGTGACACAGATGATTAGAAAATAAAACTATATAAAAATGACACAATATACAAAATAGACAATATATGTACAGATATGTAATACACAAATGCAGGAAACTTGAATAAGATGTACGGTGTGCTAAATCAAGACTCATCCTGGGAAACAAACTGACCTCTGCTGGGGCGTCTGGTGGTCCGGGCTCAGGGTCGCAGGGGTCGCAGGGGTCATGTGGAGGAGGCGGGAGGGGGAGGTCATCAGGGTAACTGCTTACAACCGCTAACAGATCAAGAATCAATGAGCAAATCATCTTTACTAACCCACGATAAACACACACCCAATGCATAAAGTGACATGTACTGTACAGCAAATCTCAACTGTGAGATTGTTTATATTATCACAAAATATAAGGCCTAACCTGCTAATGTGACTATAAACATTAACATGATTTCCTGTAAAGCTGCTTTGAAACGATGCGTATTGTAAAACCGCTACAGAAATGGACTTGACGCGAGCGTCTTCTCACCGTCTGGAGCGCGTGTGCTGTCCCGTCTGTAGGGGGCGGCGGTGGGCTGGGCGTAGAGCGGGCTGGTGGGTGTGGACGGGCCGGTCCGTCCGTCCTGTGACGCAGAGCTCCGGCGCCGCGGGCTGCTGTGGACGTGAGCTGTCGGGGTGACAGTCGCCTTGAACGGAGACGCCAGAGTGATGAAGACAGACGACACCATCCTCTTCTGAGGGGCCGCAGACGCCATGATGCTGAAACGGAGCAAACGAGTCAAATCAAACCAACAAAGTGCTATGGGAGAGATTTCTGCCAATGCTATTTCAATACTGAAGCAACAACTGACATTATTTCACACTGAATATTTTTTAAATAAAATCTGTGTTATTCCACATTGAGCTACTGCACACTTTTGCACATGTAAAGGCATCTTTACACAGACAAGTTAAGGCTGCTCTGTGCCTGCTCAAAATTCAATGTAAATGCCGGATAAAAGTCAGAACTAATTATACCTGCTCTGACCCACTTCAGCCCCTCGTATCAAAGTGAACTGGTGCGCTTCTGGGCCACCATTACAGTGTAAACTTGGCATAAGATATTAACTAAATAAATAAAATAATACACAAACCACATACATAAACTTAACAGCTATATAACCCACATAGACTATCCAAACAACAAAAAGATAAACTATGTGAATTAAACAAATATATAAATTACTATAAACATATATATACACTAAACACATATATTATACTAAACACTTTTACACATAAAAGAGATTAACTAAATAAATAAAATAATATACATACTACAAAAAATAAACTACACAAACAACATAAACTTAAGCTATATAACCTATATAAACTATACAATCTATATAAAATTAACTATAAACTATTTAAACTGCTTAAACAAACTATACAAAGGTGGAGCCAGGGTGCCAGAAGATTGAGGTGGAGCCAAGGTGCCAGAAGACTGAGGTGGAGCCAGGGTGACAGAAGATTAAGGTGGAGCCAGGGAGCCAGAAGACCGAGGTGGATCCAGGGTGCCAGAAGACTGAGGTGGAGCCAGGCTGGAGCCAGGGTGCCAGAAGATTGAGGTGGAGCCAGGGAGCCAGAAGATTGAGGTGGAGCCAGGGTGCCAGAAGATTGAGGTGGAGCCAGGGTGCCAGAAGATTAAGGTGGAGCCAGGGAGCCAGAAGACCGAGGTGGAGCCAGGGTGCCAGAAGATTGAGGTGGAGCCAGGGAGCCAGAAGACCAAGGTGGAGCCAGGGTGCCAGAAGATTGAGGTGGAGCCAGGGAGCCAGAAGACCAAGGTGGAGCCAGGGTGCCAGAAGATTGAGGTGGAGCCAAGGTGCCAGAAGACTGAAGTGGAGCCAGGGTGACAGAAGATTGAGGTGGAGCCAGGGTGCTAGAAGACCGAGGTGGAGCCAGGGTGCCAGAAGACCGAGGTGGAGCCAGGGTGACAGAAGATTAAGGTGGAGCCAGGGAGCCAGAAGACCGAGGTGGATCCAGGGTGCCAGAAGACTGAGGTGGAGCCAGGCTGGAGCCAGGGTGCCAGAAGATTGAGGTGGAGCCAGGGAGCCAGAAGATTGAGGTGGAGCCAGGGTGCCAGAAGATTGAGGTGGAGCCAGGGTGCCAGAAGATTGAGGTGGAGCCAGGGAGCCAGAAGACCGAGGTGGAGCCAGGGTGCCAGAAGATTGAGGTGGAGCCAGGGAGCCAGAAGACCAAGGTGGAGCCAGGGTGCCAGAAGATTGAGGTAGAGCCAGGGTGCCAGAAGATTGAGGTGGAGCCAGGGTGCCAGAAGATTGAGGTGGAGCCAGGGAGCCAGAAGACCAAGGTGGAGCCAGGGTGCCAGAAGATTGAGGTGGAGCCAGGGTGCCAGAAGATTGAGGTGGAGCCAGGGAGCCAGAAGACCAAGGTGGAGCCAGAGTGCCAGAAGATTGAGGTGGAGCCAGGGTGCCAGAAGATTGAGGTGGAGCCAGGGTGACAGAAGATTTAGGTGGAGCCAGGGAGCCAGAAGATTAAGGTGGTGCCAGAAGATTGAGGTGGAGCCAGGGTGCCAGAAGATTAAGGTGGTGCCAGAAGATTGAGGTGGAGCCAGGGTCACACAGGAGACTTCGAGCTGGGCGGAACCAGTGGGGACGGAAGTAACAGGGAAATTACCTCCTCCAATTCCTCTAAACAATTTTCAGAGGCCAGGCACAACTCCACATCAGCAGGGTGTGGACGGGGCTTCCCTCCATGCCCTTGAACTCCACAAGCAACTCCACAGGAATGGACAATGTAGTTGCCTCACGTACCTGGTCAGACGGTCCGTTGGGCTCGGGCTCCGGGGTGAATTATGTCTCAGGCGTTGGCTCTGGTGCGTTCTCCATGGCGGGCTTGGGCTCAGTGTCTGTGGTGGGCTCAGGCATGGAGAGCAGTGTGGACAACTGGCTGGGCTCTGGGACTGGAGCGGGGCTGGTGAAGACTTTTTCTGCGCGGGCAGATGGTGAATAGGGATCTGCAAGTTCACCAGCACCCACTCCACAAAGTCTGCGAAATTCCCCCAAAGACCCACACTGGGCAGGCGTGCTTTTATTTCCGCATTGAGACTGGTATGATAGAAGACGCACAGACAGTGATCGGGAAAGTAAGTGAAGCACGCCAGTTGTAAAAATCCACTGGTGTGGACCTCGAGGGATTGCCCCTGCTCCAGGCAGAGAAGCTGGGCTGCCTGTAAGTGCATTTCTTTTTTACTGGCTATGAGGGTCCGTTGTTCGGTCACTGAGTGGCTATATTGAAGCGCTCAGGAGATCGCAGGAGATAACAGGAGTAATAATACAAACAACCACATAAACATAACAGACAAATGAACTAGGGAAACTCTTACGGGCTTAAATACTAACAGAGTAATCAAAGATAAAATGAAACAGGTGTGGGTATTAATCAACAAACTAGGGAACTAGCTAGGAACAGAGCAAACAGAATGAAAACTAAACTAAAACAGAACGTACATGTTACAACTAAGAATTAAGCAAATTATATAAACTATCCAATCTACATAAACTTAAACTATATAAAGTATACAAACACATGAACTATCCTAACTACATGCAACATACACTATATACAATTACTGAACACTTACAATTAGTATGTAGTATTACACACAAATAGAAAGTAAGCATCAAATAAGGTGTGTTACTAGGCGTGTCCATGTCTTCAATACCAAAGATCACTCATGAATGTGTCGAGCGACGCTGTTTTAGGTGGAATACATGTTCCTCAGAAGCTCTCGCTCGTATTGCAGTGATATAAAGTTCACGTACAGAATAAATCAGAAAAGACACACACGTTCAGTGTGTCGGACGCGTCACAGACTCTCACCTGCGCTGGAGAACAACACATGAACGAGCTGAAGAGCGACACACATGACTGAATGACAGATGAAGAACTTCAGACCTTCAGCTCACACTGACACACAAACACATCTATTAATATGCTGAATCTCTGTTTCTTTTCTCTCCAGCTGTTGAGAAATCACTGAGTTTGAGTCTGATAGAGTCTCTTTTCTTTCTCAAACGTACCTGAACAGCAGATCAAACTCTTCCACTATGTTGTTCCTCTTTCCTTGCGATCTGCAGCGCTGTAGTGAATCAAACACAGACAGAGAGAGATTGAGAGAGAGTTGTAGCAGTAAGGATCGTATCTGCACGAGGACACGCCTTTTCCTCCCTCATTCCCTCCCTCCTGTCTCTCTCTCTCTGCCTGTCTGTCTCTCAGATCAGCAGAGGTGAAGAGTTAAACAGTTACTGACTGACAAAGAGCAGTAAAATGACACACACACACACACACACACACACACACTCAGGCAGTCATGCATGTCTACAAACACACAAAGGCATGCAGTTACTTGAACACACACACACACACACACACAGTTTTCTCTGCTTTATCAAACAGAGGCAACAGGATGTGACTGTACCTGCCTTTTCCAGCTCAGCTCCCCGTCTGTCCGTCTGTCCGTCTCTCTCTCTCATTGTTCTGTCAGTGTTATTTTCTCTACCTCCCTCAGTGTGTCTGCCCTCTTTTCTCTTCCCATCCCCCACTTCACTCGTTTCTCAATCTCTCCCACATTAAACTCACCAGACTTCACAGTGAAAACGACATCAAACAAATGAGCTTTTAACTATTTGAACTACATTAACTATTCAAATCATATGAACTAAACAAATTTTACACTATACAAACTATATAAGCCACACAAACTACAATCTATACAAACTCAAACTATATAAACCGTATGAACTAAAATTATTACAAAAACTAAACAAACTATATGAACTATATGACCTAAAATTATAAACTATACACAAATTTTCCTAAACTTTTTTCAAACTATAAACAAACTATATAAAATATTCAACTATATGAAATAAAACAAATTACATAAACTAAACATACATAAACTATACAAACTACTTACAACTTATTCTATATAAACTATATGATCTAAAATTATATAAACTTCAGACTACATAAACTACGTGAATAAAGCAAATTATATAGACTATGGAAACTATATGTGAACGATGTGAACTACATAACATCATGAATTAACTACACAAACTACATGCAGCTGTGAAGTTTGAGTGGGATTGTGTGAGTTGAACCTCGACAGCACAAGAAGAACCTCCATCATGCTGGAATCTGGAGGGGCGGAGCTGAAGAAACACAGAAGAGAGAGGGGGAGGGTCTGTGGAATGCATCAGTGATGTCACTGCTGCAGGAGGGAGCATGCTCAGCGATGACATCATCCTCCTCACACAAGCTCCGCCCACAAGACATCAGGCCTGCAGAAAGTCCAGATGAGGAACATCTGAGCAGAAACAGAGAAGAACAGCGTCCATGCCTCGCTTTGACATTTCATTATCTAATATAAGCGTCAATCACACGACTACACAAGTGTCTGTGAGGTCATAGACTTATGAGGGCTGATGACATGGTAATTGAAAGGTTGTTGGTTCAAACCCTGAATCATGTCGTGAATCATGATCTGCCAGCACTGAGCAAGACGTTTAACCTGTTTAGTCAGTGATTAACCGGAATTTATCTGCACTGGTGTACCGTAAACATTTATGAATGCTCTCTGAGGTAAAAGTACAAACACCAAAACAAATGATTCAATTATTTAGATTCCTTCATTTCCTGTTGTAGATTAACTCGTACACCACCAAACTATCCTTACTATTTATGAAGGCTCTAGTAAGCACAGTGAACAGCACGTGGCCCTCGTAAATCACGTCCACTGTGCAGTAAGCAATCATTTCGATCTAAACGCGGCAAAAGGCGTTGTTTTTGTTTTTTCATACCTGCGGATGATGGCTAATTACTAAAATAGAAAAGTTAGAGTGAGTGAACTTCAACAAAGAGCTTAGAACCCAAGAGGCGACACTTTGATACTTTTTGGGTAACAGCCACTAGATGGCGCTCCGGTAGCGCGGCCGCCATTATGGGGTGAAACTAACTGGACCATTGAATCCTTCACATCTTACGCACCCAAAATCAGCGAATTTCACTGTCAAATCAGAAGCGCAATAGAACAGTTTTTAAATTAAGTCACCAGTGAATTGTATGATCCTACAGTAAATGTTGTATTGTCTTATATATGTTTTATTTTACCAGTTGTGGAATCCAACCATTCACCATCTGAGGTAACGTAGTTAGCCTACTTTACTGAGTATTTCCATTTTATGAAACTTTACACATTTATTCATAGTAAATTAATAATTAATACATTTAAGATCATCATGTTTGCAGCGAACAATATATTTCAGACCTAGTGGAGTAATAGTAACAATATCTAGGTCTAAATTGAAATATATATATATATAGTATGTTTTAATGGATCACGCTACAAACATAATGATCTTATAATACATGATGCATTGCTGTGTCCGCTATCCCATAATTCACACTTTTGGACACTTTTGCTTTAATGGACATTAGACAACACTGCAAAATCAAGCTGTTATATTCATATTTATTGTCCAACATTCCCAATTTTTCTGATGCATGTCCTTAATTTAATTTCATATGTTGGTAATAATTCAGTGTTTATAAGCCTTTTAAAGCCCTTTAAAGGATTTTAATTTTCTAGAGAGCAAAGGTTTTGTGAAAAAAGTGGAAGACTTAAACACAAAGTGTGTAAAATAAACTGTTAAAAGGATTTGATGATCACTAGTGATAGTATTTTATTCTGTGTTGTCATCATTCAGGTTGGATTTCAGCTTTAATGTACGTTTTGTTTTAACAAAGCAGCTGATATTGCCATAGAAACTAGTGGATCGCCGACTCGCTTTCACTCCAGGATGGCGGAAGCGCAGGGCTGCTGCTGGGCGCCGGTGCTGCAATGGAACCTTCTATTGAGTGTCGCTTCTTGTTTGTGTTTATTCTTTGACTTCAACATCTCGAAGACTGAGAGAAGAACATCACGGACAGAGAGGCGCGTTTACAGCCGCAGTGACTCAATATGCAGCGCCACCTGCTGGAGAAACAGCGGAGAGCTTCAACCAGCAGCAGCGGAGAACTATCAAAGAAAGAACCTCGGAACCAACACAGAACTTCAGAACCATGAGAGAAATGAGAGGACACGACGAGAGGCGAGTGGATTTAACTATCAGTGAAACACCAGTCACGTGATACAACAAGTTTTACCTCAGAGCAGAATGGCGGGATTTGCGAAGCCATCTATATTTTGATCCGTTTATTCCTAGAAGAGAAACATTGTAGATTATAAACAAAAGTATAATGCTTAAAAGTTTATTTTGTCATATTTTACCGGTATTTTAACACCGTGTTTCTGGAACTGGGCAGCTGCAGAGTCGTGAGTTGATGAAGATAATCATATAGCTAATGAAACCATAAAAATGCAAAATTACAACAAATTAACAATTTTATATTAAAACCAATCAAAATAAAAACAATTACTAAAAAGATGTTATAGCTGCATGTCACGTGACCATTATCTGACATCAGAACCGTGCAATGTGTCGAAAATTATTGAAATATTCACTTAAACTCTCAAGTATTTTAGATAAAAAAAGGTTTATCTGAGAAAACATTTGCAAATTCTGACCTCGGAGCTCAAGACAGACATGAACTGAAGTCTGAAGCTGCACTAATAATCACAGACACACTGAAGTCAGTCAGTAAAAACTTTAATCAACTGCATGATAAAAATACAAAGAGTCTTTACAGTTATATCGGATATAAGACACACTGGTGAGGTAAAACCCATGATCCTCTTCAACTGCATTAAGAGTCATTTCAAGCTGAAGCATCTGGATGAATCTGTGTGTGATGAAGCACAAGCGTCCTCCAGCATCATTCACACACACACACACACACACACACACACACACACACACAGCTCTGGAGTGTCAGTGTGTGTAGAGCAGTGCTCGCTGTCTCAGGACGTCCCATATGAGCATACTGAGAACCGTATGAGGAGCCAGACGCACAAACACTGGCGTCATTCCTTTATACAGACCCACAATCCCTTCAGTGGCGCAAACCTTCATCAGACAGTCCACAAACCCGCGGTACAGACGGCCCTGAGACGCACAGAGAGACACAGCGGGGTGCATTTCATTTAATGTATTTTATATAATCATTTTTGTTCTTTTTATTTTTGCAATGTTATACCTGCTTGGTAAACAATGTGTGTGTGTGTGTGTGTTTTACCCTCTTAAACTCGTCCACTGGTTGGTTGTACAGTCGAGTGCTGATGACATCAAACGGCGTCATGGTGATCGTCACGGCGACTCCGCTGATCATGGCGGCGATGAGAGCGGTGAGGCAGCTGTGAGGACTGAACCACTGCAGACACACATTCAGACACCAGTTCACAGTTAGGGACAAGTTTGCCTCCTGAAGGACTAAACCTCCAGTTGAGGAAGATAAACCCAATAAATGAAGGTTTTTATAGCAAAAGTCTCTGTGTGTTAATGAGCAGCTGTGTGTGCTGACCTGTGCGCGTGTGACCCAGTCTTTAGCCGAGCTGAACGTGGCCAGTTGAGCCGCTGACCCCACCGTGACCCTCGGCACGGCCCCGTTCACCCCCCGCCACAGACCCGTCACTCCCTCACGGCGGTAGATGGACAGGAACGCGCTCGACACGCCCTGAAGAACAACGACACGCCAACCGTTAGAAAACTATACTCAAACTCACATAAACTTAAACATGGTCAAATAAATTCATTAAAACTCAAATATACTCAAACTCATAATATCAAATATACTGGCATATAATCATATTTACTCAGTCATATACACTCAAATATGGTCAACTAAACTCAAATATACTCAGTTAAATATAATATAAAATATACTCACATACTGTATATTCATATATACTCAAATATACACAAACTCATATTTTAACTCAAATATACTCAAATATACTCATATAAAATCATATATACTCACATATACTCAAACTCAAATATGGTCAAATAAACTAATTTAACCTCAAATATACTCAAATAAATTAAAATATGGTCAAATAAACTCATTAAAACTCAAATATACTCAAACTCATAATATCAAATATACTCACATATATTCATATTTACTCAAAGTCATATAAACTCAAATATGGTCAAATAAACTCAAATATACTCAGTTAAATATAAAATATACTCACATACTGTATATTCATATATACTCAGATATACACAAACTCATATTTTAACTCAAATATACTCAAATATACTCATATAAAATCATATATACTCACATATACTCAAACTCAAATATGGTCAAATAAACTAATTTAACCTCAAATATACTCAAATAAATTAAAATATGGTCAAATAAACTCATTAAAACTCAAATATACTCAAACTCATAATATCAAATATACTCACATATATTCATATTTACTCAAAGTCATATAAACTCAAATATGGTCAAATAAACTCAAATATACTCAGTTAAATATAATATAAAATATACTCACATACTGTATATTCATATATACTCAAATATACACAAACTCATATTTTAACTCAAATATACTCAAATATACTCATATAAAATCATATATACTCACATATACTCAAACTCAAATATGGTCAAATAAACTAATTTAACCTCAAATATACTCAAATAAATTAAAATATGGTCAAATAAACTCATTAAAACTCAAATATACTCAAACTCATAATATCAAATATACTCACATATATTCATATTTACTCAAAGTCATATAAACTCAAATATGGTCAAATAAACTCAAATATACTCAGTTAAATATAATATAAAATATACTCACATACTGTATATTCATATATACTCAAATATACACAAACTCATATTTTAACTCAAATATACTCAAATATACTCATATAAAATCATATATACTCACATATACTCAAACTCAAATATGGTCAAATAAACTAATTTAACCTCAAATATACTCAAATAAATTAAAATATGGTCAAATAAACTCATTAAAACTCAAATATACTCAAACTCATAATATCAAATATACTCACATATATTCATATTTACTCAAAGTCATATAAACTCAAATATGGTCAAATAAACTCAAATATACTCAGTTAAATATAATATAAAATATACTCACATACTGTATATTCATATATACTCAAATATACACAAACTCATATTTTAACTCAAATATACTCAAATATACTCATATAAAATCATATATACTCACATATACTCAAACTCAAATATGGTCAAATAAACTAATTTAACCTCAAATATACTCAAATAAATTAAAATATGGTCAAATAAACTCATTAAAACTCAAATATACTCAAACTCATAATATCAAATATACTCACATATATTCATATTTACTCAAAGTCATATAAACTCAAATATGGTCAAATAAACACATTTAACCTCAAATATACTCAATTAAATATAATATCAAATATACTCACATATATTCATATATACTCAGATATACACAAACTCATATTTTAACTCAAATATACTCAAATATACTCATATAAATTAAAATATGGTCAAATAAACTTATTAAAACTCAAATATACTCCATTAAACTATTAAATATAATATCAAATATACATATATTCATATATACTCAAACTCATATACAAATTTACTCATGAACTCAAATATACTCAAATTAATTCAAATATGGTCAAATAAACTTATATAAACTCACATATACTCAGATAAACTTGAATATAGTCATATAAACTTAAATATACTCAAACTCATATAAACAAATTTACTCACATATATACTTAAACTTATATAAACTCAAATATACTAAAAAAAAAAAAAAACTTAAATATACTCAAACTCATTTAATCAAATTTACTCATATATACTCAAATAAACTCAAATATACTCAAACCTAAATATATTTAAACAAACTCAAATAACCTAAAAAAATTCAAATAAACACAAATAAACAAACAAACAAACTCAAATATATGTAAACTAAAATATACTCAAATGTATTTATAATATATATACACTCAAACTCAAAAACACTCAAATATACACAAACAAACAAATATAGATTGAAAAGCGTATATTATCAAACTTATGGCTGCAGACACATTATAAGTCATTAAATTAATGAAAGGGATTTCCCATGGAGCCACAGATGAACTATTGAGCGTCAGATATCAGCGATGATCAGAATCACCGACCCATGATGACGTCACACTGACGACGGCGTCTCCTCTGTGATTGGCTGATAAAAATCCAGCACTGGTGACCGGTCAGAGTTCAGCTGTAATATGTGATGCTGATGCACGCCTCTGTGCGCTGAACTCTGATTGGCTGCCAGTGCAGAACAGTGAGAGGTGTGTTCACACACACACACACACACACACACACACACTCCGGTCAGGTCACATATTTTGGGTGGTTGACGGAAAACAAGACTGAATTAGATGCAAGTCACATGACTGGTGCCGCAGATCTCTGTACCTGATGGTTGTGCTGGTGTCCTACAGCGATGGCCGCCACCGCCTGCGCCTGCAGCTGCGTCTTCACCTGCACAAATTCACACAAGAGTGTGACATTCACAGGAAACGCATCACACACTAATCACAGCCGCACTGTAACACACTGACTCTGAGTCTGTCGTAAAACACTCAAATGCTTAACTTCCTCTGCTGTTTTGATATTTGAGCCCGTCTCCGGCTGTCTTACTGTCAACACTCTGTGAGTGTGTGTGTGTGAGAGAGTGTGTGTGTGTGTGAGAGTGTGTGTGTGTGTGAGAGAGTGTGTGTGTGTGTGAGAGAGTGTGTGTGTGTGTGTGTGTGTGTGAGTGACCCTGTCTATGTATGTAGCGCTGCAGTGATTAATGCAGCAGCAAACGGACAACAGCTCGAGTTACTGCTTCAGATTGTTCCTGAAAATGAGTCGGCTGAAGACGGTAAACAACCACAATACTGGAAATGCTGCAATTCTGCATATTTAAAGCTTGCATTCTGTTGATTCAGCTAAAAGGTCACGCCGTGATGTGTCAATCTTCTGTTAGTCACATGGCTTCAGAAGGCAGAGTTCGCCCAACTGAAAGTCTGGAATGCAGTGAAATTCGCATGCGTTGCATTTCCAGTCTCCTGCATTCACATGCTTATCAATGGAAGTCAAGGGACCAGGAGTGTGGCGCGTGTGAAGCTTGTTTCCAGCACGGAATAAAAAAGTTTACATCTCAAACAGACTTTTCTCAGAATTTTTAAAAAATAAACTCACAATTATGAGATAAAAAGTTTTTAAATTTCGTAATTAAACTTTAAATCAATTAGACTTTTTTAATTGCAATTCTAAGTTTATAACTCGCAATTCTGATAAAAAAAGTCAGAATCGAGAGATAAAAAGTTCAATCACTTTTTTATTCCATGACGGAAACACAATGCTGAGCCCACAGATTATGGCACTAGCTAGTTTCCATCCAAAGTTGTGAATTTAACTTGTTGAATAAGACATAAAACATTTGTGAATAAAGCAGAGTTTCCATCCCATGTGTTCAAGAGAACAATATTGTCACTTTCTGTGAAACTGGCACAAAACATCAGTAATAAATACAGCTGTGAGCAGCTTTAAGGCCTTTAAGTAAATGTATAAAATGGTATTATGTTTTATCAAGCAAGCCTGCATCTCGATCATAGATGGAAAAGACTATTTACAGCAAATACAGGCAAATTACCACAAAAAAAAAAATATATATATATCATTTTTAAAGCTTTTAAACTGTTATCAAGGTTGAGCGAAAAACCTTAGGACTAGTTCACCAAAGTTGGATTGTGAAATAATCTCCAATATTTAACGAATGAAAATCGTTCGCTTCACAATCCTTTACGCATGTGAAAAACACAAAGGTGCCCCCTGGGGGCCGATTTCTTTTTAATTTCTCACAGTCCTCTAGAGCCGTGAGTCAAACAGGCCCCGCGAGTTTCGTTCTGATACGTTAACCTTGTCTGATAGCTGCTCAAATTTCATTGGCTGATGGCGGACATGTTTTATGAGATGCGTCAATGTCTTCATAGACAGTCATGGCACATCGGACGAAGACACTGCATACCAATTTTCAAGTCGATCGGACTAACGGTGAAGTAGTTATAGCCGTTTTCTTGTTTTTTTCATGTTATAGTGCCACCAAGTGGCCAGTTGCCGCCTCATTTTTGACAGAATGAGTGTGCTGAGTTTGGTGAAAATATCTCATTCTGCTCATGAGTTACAGCCATTTTAGTAAAATCAAACCAACATTTGAGATGCTGCGATGCGATTGGTCTGCTGGTTAGTCCAGTTATCCAATCACAGCCTCTGCTTTCACAGTTGATCCCAAAAATGGGCATAAAAACAGGTGGATGGAAACATAGCTAGTGATTAGAAGCGAGAAATCACCACCACCAGTACAGATGCTCAGCAAATTAGTCTTTTACCAGATACGCGGGCGAGGCGATGAACGCCCCCAGGGCTCCTGCCGCGGCCCCTGCGATCAGACTCCCTCCCGGGGCGTCCGTGAGTCCCGAGGCCTGCGTGTAGGAGTAGAACCCGAGCCGCACCCCGTTCATCAGACCCTGGTACAGCAGCGCCGCCGTCAGCCCCTTCTGCAGCCCTCGGACGCCGTCCGTGCTGCCCACCACCCAGAGCGCCTGCAGGACCCCGCGGTAGTGCCGCTGGTAGGAGCCGCGGGCCCTCAGCTCGCCCTGCAGCTGCAGTCGGGTCTTCACCACCTCCAGCGGGTTGGTGAACACGCATGCCCCGCAGCACGCCAGCGCGCCCAGGGTGAAGTCCAGCGGGAGCCACAGGGCCCCAGGGGCGTGCGCGGGGCCGGGCGGCGCTCGGGCGACGGGCGCGATGGAGGGCTGCGGGGCGAATGGTGAGTTTATGAACCGCATGACAGGCATGTCCGGAAACACACTGTAGATCCTGCTGGTGTGTGTTATCTCACGTATGTGACATTATACTGTATTATCATGTTTCCACACTGCAGAAATGTGTCCAGTGTCCAGGATTCAAATCTACAACAGTTCAAAAGTTACTGTCATTGATTTACTGGTTGATTTATCAACAACTACTACATTTCCATTTAAAAAAGAACATTTACATGGCGAGTCATCCTCTAACAACACTGGTACTGAAAACATAAGTAAACATACTGACATGGAAAGAATGTTATGAAGCATAATATTTACATACTTTTATGACATACGATCTGCACATACAGGAAATCATCGAAGCATGTTTTGTGTTTAATATACGCTACATACAAACAATTAAACCGCACGATAAACTTTACATGACCATTTTCTCAGTATTAACGCGTGTCTTACCGAGTCTGATGGCTTTTCTGTTTGTGATTCACACACTCGTAAACACGAAGCGCTTCAGAGACCGCCCCGCCCACGCCTCCTGCCCGACCAATCACCGCGCAGCTCCTCCGCCACCTCACAGCCTCCCCAGCGGACAGCCAATCGCGTCGGAGCACCACAGACTGAATTCAAATGGGTTAAAGGTGAATGATGCGGGTGAAATCCGGACTAAAGTCCCGCTGCAGATCTTAAACTCGCATTCTTGACTCAAATCCAGGACAAAAAATGGGTATAAATCTCTGCAGTTACACACACAAACGCATATAAGAACATTATTAAGATTCACTCAACTGTGAGGAATATATTAAATAATACCAATAATACTCTCTGTGAATGTCAGGTTTCAACAGTTTCAGCTGAAGCCAATTAAAAGAAAATATAAGCTGATGTAGTTTTTTAACATAATAATGACATTCAAAATCCAGTGTGTAGAACTATAGAGGGTATGTACGTGACGTCACCGTCGCCCATTATAACTGCGGTCACGCCCACTGAGTGGCAAGAGACGTAAATGCCGCGAAAAACACACAAAACACTACAGAAAAAAGAAGCAAATGTCGCTGCAATTCACAGAAACAGCTGAACTCCGCTCAGAGAAACGAATTTGCAGTTATCATTTTGTGTCAAAATGTTGGATTTTGAGGTAAAATCATACCGTATATATTGTATTGTTATATATTGTGTTGACAAATCATCAATTACCATCTTATATTCTGCATAATTGGTTGTTTTTAAATAAACACTGACAAAAACTATACAAGTTTTAGGGCTGGACAGTATGACGATATAACATTGATATAAGTGATTACTCGGATTTAAACCTACCTATATTGTAGTTATATAAAATATTCACAGGCAGATTTGCTTTATGTATTTCCCCGGCGTCGAAATCAGGTACACGAAACGTCAGGAAACACGATTCCTGGCTGCATGTCAATATGCATGTCATAAGGAACACTTTCGAGTCCAACCTTTAGTGTAAACCTTTTGTTTTACTCGCGTTTTCGCAGTTTCCTCTATTAAATCCAGTCATGAAGCAGGTTCTTTTGCCACTCAGTCCAGCTGAGGGAGCGCGCCGGCGGGAAAGTGACGTCGATACATACCCTCTATTGAGACGATGTTTGAGAAGCAGATCAGGTGACGTCACACGGCTTTATTCCGTTACAGTAAAGATCGTAAAAACGCACTCAACATTATATCAGAGAATTAAGACATGGAGAACTTTCTTTATTTCCGTTTACAATCCACGGTCTCATTCCCTCAACAGCACCATCGCACATACACACGTTTAATGTAAACAATGCAGGCTGAAAGAGCGGTAAAAAAGGTCCATTTCATCGGTTCGTCCTACAATCGTGTTTCCTTCAGTCAGATCAGCGTTTCTGAGGGTGAAATGCGACAGAAACAATAAAACATTCCCTTCTAGATTTCTCTCTCTCACACACACGCACACACACTTGCAGAGCACATAGCAAAAACATCATTCATTCACTCATAAATTGAAACAACAACTATGTTTGAGTGTCCTTTATATGTGTTGAGCTGTATTTTAAGGTAAATTAGTGTAAGGGCAGCAGTCGTTCCTGTCAGTGTCGCGCCGGCTCGCGTTCCTCCATTACCTCTTCGCGCGGACGAAGTACAAGGCGTTGGTTTTGGGGTAATATTTGACGTTTTGCTTTTTGTCCATGAGGCCGCCGAAGATGATGAGCTCTCCGCGCCCCTGAACCACCGTGTGCAGGCTGGTCTCCGGGGGTCCTGTGACAGCGCTGGGTGCACCGCCGCTCCCGTACACCTTCCACGACACCACGCCGTCCGACTTGGCACGAGAAATGTCCAGCAGGTACATCTGCATGGGTTTGCAGTTGAGCGACTGGTACAGCGGCTTGCCCACGTTTAGGCTCTGCGGCGGGTGGTGGCCGAGCCGGCGCGCGATCGGCGGGATGGAGTGTCCGTCGGCCGCTGCGGCCTGCGGCGGGCTGGAGGAGGCGGGAGGGGTGCCGCCGGACGCGGAAGCGGCAGGCTGGGACTGCGAGGACGAGGATGGCAGCGATGACGAGGCTTTGACGGCCTCCAGACCTCGGCGCAGGGCGGCGGGAGAAACGGCGCCCGGAGGGGTGCGCGGCGACGCGGCCTGCGGAGGAGTGTGCAGCCCGTTGGAGCTGAGCGGATCGGCGTCCCAGCTGTAGTCTGTGGGTGCGTGTGGCCGCGTGGGCGGGGACGCCACTTGGACGGGGCTGGTGCGGGGGGACGGCGACGAGCCATTGAGCAGCGGCGGGCTGTCGGGACCTCGCGAGGGCGACTGCTGCTGTGACGACGACGGACTGCCGTCCCGCGCTCGAGCCGACGCTCTCGGCCGCAGGGTTCCCCAGCGACCGTTCACACAGGGCGCCTCCTCGACCGCGCCCAGCACCACGCCTGCCGCGCCGCTGCGCACCGGAGACTGCGAGCGCAGAGAGGGCGGGTCCGGGCCCAGAGGGGCGGGTGTAGAGCTGATGGGAGACGGCCGAGAGTTGAGACTCGGGCTGAGAGGAGCTCGACCCGACGGCGCCTGAGAGAAAACCACCACACACTGACCCACCTGAGAGAGAGAGAGAGAGAGAGAGAGAGAGAGACATGAGCTAATGTGAATATTGAGGATGCAGTGATTTAAACCTAGGACTAAATTTGCTAAATTTCTGTCCATTCATTGGATGTTGAAAATGGGGCGTGGCACTCAAAAGGAGGTGGATCTGAATGTGAACTTGCAGTGGATTGTAAGAAAGGGGCGGAGTTTAAGCGGACGAGATGATTGGAGAAGTCAGTCGTTTCACTGGAAGATCAGGTTATGACATTTTGATTAAAATCACCAGATTAAAAATGAAACACATGGACAAATCGTTCACGACAATATCAAGTGGAAATAATTGAATCAATAATTAAACAGTCAAACAACAGAGAGACTTTATAGTCCAACACTAGTTCTGCAACAGACACAATTACATCATTAATTCTGATGTCCAATTATTCCGTTTTTTAAAATAAGTGTTTTTCTATGAACTAACTCTTTTAAAGGGTTAGTTCACCCCATAATGAATCTTCTGTCATTAATTACTCTCCCTCATGTGGTTCCACACCCGTAAGACCTTCATTAATCTTATGAACACAAATTAAGATATTTTTGATGAAATCAAAATTATGACTCATCCATAGACAGCAATATAATCAACACATTCAAGGTCCAGAAAGGCACTAAAGACATCGTTAAAACAGTCATGTGACTGCAGTGGTTCAACTTTAATGTTATGAAGAGATGAGAATACGTCTGTTACACAGCTGGCGCAGTGCTGCATTTCCGTGTTTATGTCAGAACGCTGACTCATTATTGGCCGGCTCCTGCATCAGTGTAACTCATGCCTCGTGCTGATCACGTGATCAGCTTCGGCCAATTCTGAGCCGGCATTCGGACGTAAACACGGAAGCTTCACTGTGTTACTGCATCACCTGCGTAAGATAATGACAGAAGAGAAGAGATTTTTGTTTTTGTGCACAAAGTATTCTCGTCTCTTCATAACATTAAGGTTGAACCACTGCAGTCACATGACTGTTTTAACGATGTCTTTAGTACCTTTCTGGACCTTGAAAGTGTTGATTATATTGCTGTCTATGGACGAGTCTCTCGGATTTCATCAAAAATATCTTAATTTGTGTTCTGAAGATGAATGAAGGTCTTACGGGTGTGGAACGACATGAGGGAGAGTAATTAATGACAGAAGATTCATTTTTGGGTGAACTAACCCTTTAAGACAAGTAACAGCCATCAAAACAGTTGGTTAATGGATGGATCAGAGAATTCTGTGAAATAAAAATCATCTTCCATTTTATAGGAAACTGTTTATCAATTAATCAATAACTAAATAAAAAAAATATACAATTAAATTCAAATCTATGACTGTTTATTCATAGGGATGCAACAATATTAAAATAATGGCAGATATAATAAGCTGATTGATAATCAATAAATGCCCATATATTGTTAAAATTCAGTATTGTTTTGTCTAAAATGAAATTAAACAATAAAAATTAATGTTTTTATATGCTGAAATTAAATAAATGTAGGCAACACAACATTGTAATGAGCTGCATGATTAATCATTTTAAGATCTGAACAGTGTTATTAAATTATTAGTGTGAATTAACTATTAAATATAACAGATGTGGTATAAAACCAGTAGCATTGATGAGTGAATAAATTTGAATCACATCTGCTTCCTCAAACACAGGAAGTCTCGCTCACCTTGCAGGCCGGATGACACCAGAGCTCGGGCGCGCCGTGATCCTCGTTCTCCACCCGCAGCTGCTGCCACGTCCAGCTGGAGGCGCTCATGTGCAGCAGCCAGGCGTCCTTCAGCAGCTGCACACACACACACACTCTTATAAATCTCTGGTTGTATGTCAACAAATATTGGATTCAATCTTTTTATCAACTTTCTGACGTGGAGCACTGATGCAGGTCGATCTCCCGCTCATTACACAGCAGATACTCACAGCGTTGGGCCCGCCGCAGCCGCCCAGAATCAGCAGCGTCTCGCTGTCGATCACGATCTGAGGGCGACACAGTGAGCGCATCAGTTTCAGAGGCATCATGGGAAGCGGCGGAGAGACTGAAGAGCGTGAGTTACCTGAGACTGGCCTCCGCGCGGGTGAGGAGACGGGCCGCTGACGGCGGGTTTGGACCAGGACCACTGCTCCAGATCCAGAAGCCACACCTCGTTACTCCTGAGACACAAACACACATCATGAAGCACGCGTGCGTCAGCTGACCGCGGCGCTCAGAGCGTCATACGTACATCTGCCGCGCGCCCAGAGAGCCTCCGAACACCACCATGGTGCTGCCGATCACCGAGGACGAGTGGCCTGCCATGGGCGGCGGCCCGTGAGTCGTCACGATGCAGTTCCACCTGCGGGACAGAAAGGGGCGGGGTTACTGCCTAAATAAATTGAGTATTTTCATTTGATTATCGAAATGTTCAAGTTTGATGAAATCAATAAATATTAAATCTTTTGATGATAAATCTGTATTAAATCAAAACACAGAACACAGGAATTGTTAAACTGTTATAGTTGAAGGATTTCAGTTGATTAGACGAATGATCATGTGACGAATCGGCGTCTCTCACCAGTTCTTGGAGGGCGAGTAGGTGTGGATCTCGTCGAAGAACCTCTCGGGCTGGTGCAGCGGGTACGGACTGGGCCGCGTCCAGCCGCCGAACAGCACCAGCAGATCTCTGTACATGACCAGCGTGGCTCCGGCTTTGGGCGACGGGTACGAGCCTGAACACAACGACACAAGAGAGAGCGTGAGCGAGTGAACGCCTCCCATCGGAGCGCTGCAGCGGGACTCTGTCTGACCTGACGCCAGCGGCCGGATCCACTCTTTGCTGTTGAGGTCCAGACGCCACAGGTCGTTGAAGGCCGCGTTACAGCTGCTCTGAGTGCAGCCGCCGAACACGTACATCGACTGATTGGAGTCGTAGTAACACGCACCTGCAGCACAACAACCTGCCGTCACTCAACCAGCATCTTCAGGAACAGTCAAAACTTCATCTTTCACAGAGAGATTCATCCCATCAGTGAGTGATTCATTAGAATGATTCAAACTGATAACTTGTGATTCATTTCGAAAGAACTGGTTCAAAAGAGTCATTTAAAAAAATACATTCTGAAGCAGTTCAGCAGATTCGCACAGTGCTGAACATCAAACTGGTGTGTGTGTGTGTGTGGCGTTACTGACTGTGCGAGAAGCGTTGTGTTATGGGTGTTCCAGGATACGGATAGGTGCGACTCTCCCACTGGATGTTTCCCTCCTGAATGGCCCGCAGGAAACCATGGTAACACTGATACGCCACACCTGAGACACACACACACACACAGAGACGGTCAGGTGTTTAGAGGGTCATTCACAGACAGGTGAGATTTCCTGCTCCTGTGTCACATGTCTGATTGACACTTAAACACATCTCAGTGTCACATGACCGTCACAGCGCATCAGCGCCACACTAAAAACATAAATACAATGATAACTATATAACTATAACTATATATATAACTATGAAAAAATAATGATAACTATTAGGGCTGGGTATTGACAATTTTCATGATTCGATTTGATATCGATTATTTTGGATGTAGTATTTCAGTTTCAGTTCATGGCAAATTTTCTAGAGGAAAAAATCTCTCACTAATGCTGTAAACGACACATGAGAGTCAGCTGGTGCTACTGTAATAATATTGAAGGTTAAATTAACTTATTTATATACAAACACTTAAATTACACTCAATGATGTTTTTATTATAAATAAAGCTTAGAATTACATAATCATATTTCTACTCCAATTCGTTTTTTGAAATATAAACATTTAAATCACGCCTGATTTATTCAAACATGCATTAAATATTGAAGAACATTAAAATTATAATAAATATGTAACAGTGCATAGCTATATTTGTCTTTCTAGAGTCACTTTTCTACCTGACTAATGAGTTTATGGTCACTGAATGTGTTTTTCTGAGGTAAATGTGACGTCACGTGACATTGAAGCTGTTTTATTGACGTCTTTCCGAGGTTGAAGCAGTGATTGAGCGATTACACGAGACATGATACGGATTTCAGTAAGTTGTACTGTATATTTTAACATACCTTCAGATGTTCATGTTTATTTCGCTGTAACTGGTATTAAAGCGGAGGAGAGGATGATCACATGCTTCTCTTTAACTGAGGCGCTAAAGCGATCTGTCACGCCACATTAAACAGCGCCAAAACGCTATTTATTTTCTGAATCTCATAATAAGATGGACGTCATTTGAAATCTGAGACTTTGCTTCATATCAAAAGTAACAAAGATTATTGTGATTTATTGGATGGGAGGAGCTACATATTCTGCTCATTCATCAACTGAAAACAGACTAGACTAATCGATTCTTGGGATTTAAGAATCGATATCGGTTCGTAAAAATGAGAATCGATTAAAATCGAGAAATCAATATTTTTTACCCAGCCCTAATAACTATAACAATAACAATATTTTTTCTGCAGTTTTGTCATCTGTCTCTTTAAATGCTCTATCTGTTTAAATCAGGGTGGATTCTGATTGGCTGTCAGTGTTTTAATCGTTCATCAGCTAAAAAAAATTGTTATGACAGTGATTCCAGTGATATCGTTCGTCTGTGTTGTTATCGTTATAGTGACTCTGCCATTATAAAACCCTCGTTATCGTTCTCGGTGTGAGCGGCCCTTGATCGTGTTCAGGGTCACCTGACCTTTGATGAGGCGGTACCACTGTTTGCACACCAGCGCGGCCGTCTTGTGCTCCTGGTAGGGCGACAGGAAGGACAGGATGTACTCCAGCACTTCCTCCGGCAGCTCGCCCATGCTGTGAGCGCTGGCCCCGCCCCCACTCGCCGGAGCCCCGCCCTCCTCTGTGTCCATGGCAACCAGGCAGCTGTCTTCACCGTCTGAGCAGCGAGACATGACGCCGTCTGTCTGTCTGCGGATCTGAGGGGAAACGTCAGAGGTCATGTGACTGATCGTCCGCACCGGTTTTAGGATTGCGAACATTTAAAACTGCTTTTCCACTATGGCATGTTTTAATAATCATCATAAATTCATCCTGTGAAAACCGTTCTGAAACCGCGTTACCATGGAAACGGTACATCAATTTTGTGATATCAACTTCAAATTTGGTCAGACAGGCTTTGATTTTCTAGCATTTATAAAGACCAAATTATTTAATAAAACAATTTTTGAATAAAATAAAAATGTTTAGTTCAGTACATTTGCTTTACAGTAAACTTAGACTTTTATAACTTTACACTTTAATTTTTAGAAGTGCTTCTGCAATAATCTCTTTAAAAAGCAAGCATTTATGAATTAAGCAGTTGTGACGGTGAACTTCATGACAGTGTCGTTTATAACAACAGAAGTGTTTCTGGATGTGTGTCAGTGTTTCCCTGATCTGATCTTCATCACAGTACAGTATAACTCCACACATTCACTCGTGCACCGCATCAGGCGTGTTTACTAGAGTAAATTCAGAGTATTTTCAGCAGCTGCTTCATTAGCTGAGCGCTAACAGCCGGTTCACTCGCGTCTAACGCTGATGATGACGCTGTGAGGGGCGCGAGACTGACGCGCGTGGATTTACCTGTCTGCTGGACGCTCTGTCCGTCTCTCGTCCGCGCGCTTCTTCTGTTTTTCTGCTGTTGTTTGTGTTTCTCTTTATCAGCTGCTCTCATGAACCTCCTCACTCCAAACATCCGCCATCTTCCTCCGCACGGGAGCGCGCACGTACACGCGTCACACGTCTCAGAGCGCGCGCGCGCGGGGCGACGTCCGTTACATTTGGGCGCGCCCGCAGTTTCTCTGAAGTAAATGTTTATTGATATATCCGTCATATATTTTAGACTTATTTTGTTTGTCTAAGGATTGATTTTTGGCCATTTGTAAGTAATACAATTTTGTGTCAATTGTCATATTCTATATGATGTTGTTAAAAATGTGAAAATGATCCAGTTTTTCTTTGACCTCTATGTCCTCAATTGTTTAAAGTAAATATTTCAACCAATAATTTAACCAAGTAAATCATTTTTACCAATGCGATTTTATTTTTAGTGGAACAATCACCGTAATGTCATGTTTATATTAATCTACTGTCGAGCGAGCTCATATGTAGCTTTAACCCCAAAGTATACCTCACTTGTTGTGTACAATTTACTTTTAATGCAGGTCGCACATGCACTTTTTTTTTTTTTTTTTGCAGTAATTAGTTTATACACAAGGTGGCGACCATGTCCTAGGGACAGTGTTGCCAAGTCCGCGGGTTGAATCGACTCAAAATAAAGTGATATTTACCCCCTGGAATGCCAGTTTTACTTGTGGAGTCCTGCCAAAAACGTGAATTTTAGGCCCCAGACCGTGATTTTTACTGTGGGACCCCGCTAAAATGCGATTGGGCAAATTTTGAGGAGCAATTGGGCAGATTTTAATGTGAAAACCTGGCAACCCTGCCTGGGGGCATTAATTCAAAAGGCAGTCAAAGAAAACCTGCATAACAGTGCTTAGCGATTTTGTCGCTAGATTTAGCGACTTCCCCGCCACTTTTCAGACTTTTTTCAAAAGCTTAGCTACAAATCTAGCAACTTCTTGCAAACCTTATCTAGATTCTGTAACTCCCACTGATCTATATTTATATTAATATAGATCAGTGGACTCACAAGTGTGACGTCATCTAGCGACATTTAGTGACAAGTTTTAGCTACATTCAACTGAAAGCAATTGCAACACTGCTGCATAAACAGAACAGACCAGAACACATGCGAGCTACAGCGACGATGGAGGCCTATATAGACGAGAGATTGTGTGAAGAGGTTAGAAAGTACCCTCATTTGTACAACTCTAGCATGAAAGAATACAAATATATTTATGTGGGTTGTAACTCATGGTGAGAGATTGCTCAAAACTGTGCATGCGTTAAACGCCTGTGTACGCGTCCAAGTGAAGTGTAGTTTGCAAGATTGTGCATTTGACTGTGTGCGTACACAAGCGGTAGCGTACCCAGGGCTTAAGAAATTCAATTCGGTGAGTCAACTCGTCCAAAACAGACCTCACTCTTACATTTAGCTTCAGAAAGTCTGAATCATTCTAGAGTCGTTTTGTTCCAAACATCACAATCTCATATGTAGATTTGGATAGTCAGATCCGTTCTAGTGCATCAGTTCATTCTAAATGGACCTCAGTCTTACCAAGCGTGCCGCACAAGTCGTGAAAAGTGAAGCAAAAGCGTCTCGATCGCCCCCAGGTGGTTGGTCCCAGTATAGGTCATAAACCCCACCCTCCTTATGAAATTTAATGGGATGTGCGACAAACTAAACAACTAAATTACACTTCAAATAATTATTTTCCAAAGACGGTTTCTGTCATTTAGTAGTTTTTATCTCACGCTGATGTAAATTCAGGTGTTCGTTTTTTAAAATAAGTTTGGTTTTAGTTGGTTATTTGATCCTATAAAAACAGGGATGTGACGACATGATTGACAGCTCCTCTGAGTGAAGTAGTCACTGAGGCACAAATGGACTTTTTCAGGATTTTCAGGAGGAGATTGGAGCATTGACTTCTACATTTTCAAAACTGCTTATTTCACGATATAATGAGTTGTTCCAAAGTAAACTGTACTAAATGATTCTGCTGGAGTGTGGGCAGGGCCTTGATAGCGTGCGACTCCACTTCCTGCTCACTACTGCGCAGACTCGGGTCCCAAAGCAGCACAAGATGTCTATGGCTCTTACATGTAGGTTTGGACAGTATGATTCATTTCAGTGATTCAGTTCGTTCTAAATGGCTCTCATCTACATACGTAGCTTTGGAAAGTCTGATTCATTCCAGTGAATCGATTCCTAAACAAACCTCACGTAGCTCAGCAAAGCCTGGCTCATCTTTGTGAATTGGTTCATTCGGACAGTTCTTGTAAATGAACAGATTCCGCATGTCTTGTTTTGTAGCACTACTTCTTGGACTCTGTATTATTGCTTTAATTATATTAAATATATATGTATGTAAATAATTTATAACCAAATATCATGTGCATATTGTTAGTCAAGTTTATGCATTTGCAGATACATTTCACCAAAACGTCTTACATTACATTCAAGTTAAACATTTCTGAATCAGTTCGTGTTGATTGAGTCAACAGGCAGACAAAAACATGGTTCAACTCAAACTCGAACAGACGTAAGAAATGAATGTTGCTTTACTGTCAGACATAAAAACAGTTTCCATCTGATTTCATGAAGTTGTTTCCAGTCTCTGTGATCACTGACAGTGAAGTAAACATCAGCCACCGACACAAACACAGACGCAGTTACTGCGGTTTTAATCATTCCTTCTACTAACACATGATCGCGACTCTAAACGAGCGTTAAACAGGAGTCCCGTCAGGTTTGCTCTGTTCTGATGTCTTCCTGCTGTCCTCCTGCACTTCCTGCAGAGGGCTGAGCACTTCCTGTGCCTTCAGCGCTGGTGTGAAGCCCGTCTTCATGCCTTTAGTGGGTGTTTCTGGTGCCGGTCGGCCCTCGTTGTCCAGAACTCCTTCTCCATGAAGCCAGTCCATCTTCTGCCGGTGCTGCCGGATGGCCTCGTCCACACGGGCGTCGATCATGGCCTCAGTCAAGACCCCGTCCTCGGACGCGTATGCCGCCGCCTGACACACACAGACACACACACACACACACACATACATATTACCATGAGCCTCTGTGGGACATCAGTTCTATTTGTACTTAAGTTATAAAGATGATGATTTTAATCATATTGAATTCAGTTCAACTAATACAAATCCAAAATGAATTAAAGTTTATCATTTCATGTTTAGAGTTGCTGAACGAGGAACTGACCTGCCATGCGACTCCGAGTTTAGAGATTTCTCGTCCAGACATGCCGTCCACACGCTTCGCAATCTCTGAACACTTCAGCCCGTAATCGAACGGAGCCAGCTTCAGCCGCCTGCACACAACCAACCAATCAATCAATCAATCAATCAATCAAATCAACCTCATTATGCCACATTTCATAAAGAATTTATAACCCAATTGTGTAAAAATGTCTGAATCAGTGTTGTTAGTGTAAACTAAAACTAGAACTGTAAAAATGAACTTTAATTGAAATAAAGCTAAAATACAACATTAATTAAAGTGTTAAGTGTGTGTATGAGAGAGTGTGTGTGTGTTCAGTGTGTGTGTTCAGTGTCAGTGCGTTCAGTGTTCAGTGTGTGTTCAGTGTGTGTATGTTCAGTGCAAGCGTGTTCAGCGTGTGAGTGTGTTCAGTGTGTGAGTGTTCAGTGTGTGAGTGTGTTCAGTGTGTGAGTGTGTTCAGTGCGAGTGTGTTCAGTGTGTGAGTGTGTTCAGTGTGTGAGTGTGTTCAGTGTGTGAGTGTGTTCAGTGCGAGTGTGTTCAGTGTGTGAGTGTGTTCAGTGCGAGTGTGTTCAGTGTGTGAGTGTGTTCAGTGTGTGAGTGTGTTCAGTGTGTGAGTGTGTTCAGTGTGTGAGTGTGTTCAGTGCGAGTGTGTTCAGTGTGTGAGTGTTCAGTGCGAGTGTGTTCAGTGTGTGTTCAGTCTGTGTGTATGTTCAGTGCGAGAGTTCAGTGCAAGCGTGTTCAGTGCATGAGTGTGTTCAGTGTGTGAGTGTGTTCAGTGCGAGTGTGTTCAGTGCGAGTGTGTTCAGTGTGTGAGTGTGTTCAGTGCGAGTGTGTTCAGTCTGTGTGTATGTTCAGTGCGAGAGTTCAGTGCAAGCGTGTTCAGTGCATGAGTGTGTTCAGTGTGTGAGTGTTCAGTGCAAGCGTGTTCAGTGCGTGAGTGTGTTCAGCGTGAGTGTGTTCAGTGTGTGTATGTTCAGTGCAAGCGTGTTCAGTGTGTGTGTGTGTTCAGTGCATGAGTGTTCAGTGCGAGTGTGTTCAGTGTGTGTATGTTCAGTGCAAGCGTGTTCAGTGTGTGTGTGTGTTCAGTGCATGAGTGTTCAGGGCAAGCGTGTTCAGTGCGTGAGTGTGTTCAGCGCAAGTGTGTTCAGTGCAAGTGTGTTCAGTGCAAGAGTTCAGTGCAAGCGTGTTCAGTGTGTGAGTGTGTTCAGCGCAAGTGTGTTCAGCGCAAGTGTGTTCAGTGCAAGAGTTCAGTGCAAGCGTGTTCAGTGCGTGAGTGTGTTCAGCGCAAGTGTGTTCAGCGCAAGTGTGTTCAGTGCAAGAGTTCAGTGCAAGCGTGTTCAGTGTGTGTGTGTTCAGTGCGAGAGTGTTCAGTGTGTGTGTTCAGGGCAAGCGTGTTCAGTGCAAGTGTGTTCAGTGCAAGAGTTCAGTGCAAGCGTGTTCAGCGCAAGTGTGTTCAGTGCAAGAGTTCAGTGCGAGTGTGTTCAGTGCGAGTGTGTTCAGTGTGTGTATGTTCAGTGTGTGTGTTCAGTGCGAGAGTGTTCAGTGTGTGTGTTCAGCGCAAGTGTGTTCAGTGCAAGCGTGTTCAGTGTGTGTATGTTCAGTGCGAGAGTTCAGTGCAAGCGTGTTCAGTGTGTGTATGTTCAGTGCGAGAGTTCAGTGCAAGTGTGTTCAGTGTGTGTATGTTCAGTGCAAGCGTGTTCAGTGTGTGTGTGTGTTCAGTGCGAGAGTGTCCAGTGCGAGTGTGTTCAGTGCAAGAGTTCAGTGTGTGTGTGTTCAGTGCGAGTGTGTTCAGTGCGAGTGTGTTCAGTGTGTGTGTGTTCAGTGCGAGTGTGTTCAGTGCGAGTGTGTTCAGTGCGAGTGTGTTCAGTGCGAGTGTGTTCAGTGCGAGTGTGTTCAGTGTGAGTGTGTTCAGCGCAAGAGTTCAGTGTGTGTGTGTTCAGTGCAAGCGTGTTCAGTGTGTGTGTGTGTTCAGTGCGAGAGTGTCCAGTGCGAGTGTGTTCAGTGCAAGAGTTCAGTGTGTGTGTGTTCAGTGCGAGTGTGTTCAGTGCGAGTGTGTTCAGTGTGTGTGTGTTCAGTGCGAGTGTGTTCAGTGTGTGTGTGTTCAGTGCGAGTGTGTTCAGTGCGAGTGTGTTCAGTGCGAGTGTGTTCAGTGCGAGTGTGTTCAGTGCGAGTGTGTTCAGTGTGTGTGTGTGTTCAGTGCGAGAGTGTCCAGTGCGAGTGTGTTCAGTGCAAGAGTTCAGTGTGTGTGTGTTCAGTGCGAGTGTGTTCAGTGCGAGTGTGTTCAGTGCGAGTGTGTTCAGTGTGAGTGTGTTCAGTGCGAGTGTGTTCAGTGTGTGTGTGTGTTCAGTGCGAGAGTGTCCAGTGCGAGTGTGTTCAGTGCAAGAGTTCAGTGTGTGTGTGTTCAGTGCGAGTGTGTTCAGTGTGTGTGTGTGTTCAGTGCGAGAGTGTTCAGTGTGTGTATGTTCAGTGCAAGCGTGTTCAGTGTGTGTGTGTGTTCAGTGCGAGAGTGTCCAGTGCGAGTGTGTTCAGTGCAAGAGTTCAGTGTGTGTGTGTTCAGTGCGAGTGTGTTCAGTGCGAGTGTGTTCAGTGTGTGTGTGTTCAGTGCGAGTGTGTTCAGTGTGTGTGTGTTCAGTGCGAGTGTGTTCAGTGCGAGTGTGTTCAGTGCGAGTGTGTTCAGTGCGAGTGTGTTCAGTGTGAGTGTGTTCAGCGCAAGAGTTCAGTGTGAGTGTGTTCAGTGCGAGTGTGTTCAGTGCGAGTGTGTTCAGTGCGAGTGTGTTCAGTGTGAGTGTGTTCAGCGCAAGTGTGTTCAGCGCAAGAGTTCAGTGTGTGTGTGTTCAGTGCGAGTGTGTTCAGTGCGAGTGTGTTCAGTGTGAGTGTGTTCAGCGCAAGAGTTCAGTGTGTGTGTGTTCAGTGCGAGTGTGTTCAGTGCGAGTGTGTTCAGCGCAAGTGTGTTCAGTGCAAGAGTTCAGTGCGAGTGTGTTCAGTGCGAGTGTGTTCAGTGCGAGTGTGTTCAGTGCGAGTGTGTTCAGTGCGAGTGTGTTCAGTGCGAGTGTGTTCAGTGCATGTTCAGTGCAAGCGTGTTCAGTGCGAGTGTGTTCAGCGCAAGTGTGTTCAGTGCGAGTGTGTTCAGTGCGAGTGTGTTCAGTGCGAGTGTGTTCAGTGCGAGTGTGTTCAGTGCGAGTGTGTTCAGTGTGTGTGTGTGTTCAGTGCGAGTGTTCTGTGAGTGTGTTCAGTGCATGAGTGTTCAGGGCAAGCGTGTTCAGTGTGAGTGTGTTCAGCGCAAGTGTGTTCAGTGCAAGAGTTCAGTGCGAGTGTGTTCAGCGCAAGTGTGTTCAGTGCAAGAGTTCAGTGCAAGCGTGTTCAGTGTGTGTGTGTTCAGTGCGAGAGTGTTCAGTGTGTGTGTTCAGCGCAAGTGTGTTCAGTGCGAGAGTTCAGTGCAAGCGTGTTCAGTGTGTGTATGTTCAGTGCGAGAGTTCAGTGCAAGTGTGTTCAGTGCATGAGTGTGTTCAGTGTATGAGTGTGTTCAGTGTGTGTCTCACTGGCGTCCTCCAGTGGCCGGCTCCAGCACGTATCGGTCGAAGTACAGCCGCACAAGTCTCTCTCTCTCTTCGGGTCCCGGCAGCATGAAATTCACGATCTCGTCAATTCGGTCGTTTATGGCCCAATCAAACTGCTCAGGCTGATTACTGGCCAACACCAGCATAAACCTGCAAACACACACACACAATCAACACACCAGCAAGAGACAGACGGGTGTGTGTCAGACAGACAGACAGGTGCATTTACTTGTTACTCTGTTCTCCGGTGCGGTACAGGAATGCGTTTAGAGTCGCGCGCAGATCCTCGCTGATCTTCTCCTGAAACACACACACACACACGTCAGCTGATGCGGTGACACACACGCGTAAACACACAGTGAACACACAATGACTCACAGTGGATCTCTTGCGCAGGAATGCATCGGCTTCATCCACAAACAACAGCAGCCTGAAACACACAACAGCACAATTCAACACATGATCATTACTGCAATTTGTATAATTACATACTATAACTTTGTAAATGTTTACATTTAATATAAAGAATAAAATTATATTATCATTTTGAGCGGCAAATACAATTTCTGATGATTATTCAGCGAATTATGTGACAAGCGGAGCGTCTCACCCGCGGCGGCTGGTTCCGGCCCAGTCGAACACCTTGTGCATCGCCGTCACTCCGTCACGCCCCATCGGAGCCACGTCTCCCCCGGTCATGATGGCGTAATCCATCCCAGAATGCATCGCTAGCTTCTGCTCACAGCCAATCAGACACAGTTAGATGCACCGCTGCCGTGACGATGATACAAACGCGCGTGAGTGCGAGTGCGTTACCTTAGCGAAGAGTGTCTTCCCCGTCCCCGGCGGGCCGTACATGAGGATGTTCCGGTACAGTCCGCGGTTCTGTCGGGTGTTCCTGGTGGCGATGGCGATGTCGCGCACACGCTCCTCCAAAGACGGCTGCAGAGAAACAGGAAGAGACACACGTTTCTCACCGCGCACATGTTCGCTAACAGGAAGTGAACGATGCGCAAACACTCACGCTGAGGACGACTCCCTCCAGCGCGTCCTGCGCTTTACTCTTCAAACGCTTTGCCATCTGAAACACACAAACACGTTAGCACCGCAACACACCTCACTTCCTGTCTGCGCAGGAAGAGCTCATCCTACACATTCCTGTCATACCTTGATTGGGTGTTTGAGGGCTTCCCCCACCGTGATTCGAGAAGTTTCTCGTACTAACGAAGGCTTTCCTAGCCGAGCCTCAATGTAGCGTCCCGCCACAGCCGTCGCGTTACGTGCCGAGTAAACGCCCACCGCCAGCAGCGTCAGTCCCGCCACCTACAGGAGCAGATGGAGTGTGAGCCACGGTCTGACACGGGCGTCTTGAGACGCAAGAGACACACGGGTGCTTACCGTAGCTGTGACTTTATCCCAGTCGGATATGAACGTGCGGAAACCTTCTCCGAACACGGCGCCTGCCGTCCTGAAGCACGCAAACACAACAATGTTAATTAAGCCATATATTTGTATATATATTATTTAAGTAAATATTGTAGTAATATATGAAGTAATATTACCGTATGGACTCCAGTACGGTTTGTCTGTGTTCGGCCGCCTTCAGTCGGATCTGTTCGCGGATGATATCAGCGTTCTCTCTCTCCACGCGGGCGCGAGCTTTAGACTCCGCCTCCACGCGCAGCATCTCGTTCTTGTGCCGCAGATCCATCTCGTGCTCGATGGTCGCTTCAGGAACAAATACCAATTAACGTTCACATTATGAAGAAAAACACTGATTTCTTTAGGATAACGTCACGAGTGCTGACTCACCTCTCCTCATGGCTTCCTGTTTCTGCACAGACTCTTCCTGTTTGCGCAGGTTCTCCTCATTTAGAATTTGCTGTGGAAGAACAGAACGACGTCGAGATGTTAGAGTCACATGTCTGAATCAAGAGCGAGTGAATTTGAGGACACGAACCTGCTGTCGGAGCTGGTCGTCGTACCGCTGCCGCGCCAGTTTGTCCTGATACTGAGCTCTCTGTGGACGGAAACATTCATCATCATCATCATCATCATGAATCTGCTGCTCAAACGCTCGTGATCAGTCTGACGTCTCACCGCCTGGTGCTGTTTGGTCTCCTCGTTCAGCGTCTTCCTGCGTTCTTCACCCTGAACGCGGATCTGCTCACCCTTCAGCTGCTCCACGGCCGCCTCGTACTCCTGAACGACAATAATAACAAAAGATTCAAACCAAACAGTGTGTGGAGAAACCATATAAACCACACAAACAGACGATAACTGTAACAATAAAAATATTACTATCCACGCTAGTAAACAATAACTATAACAATAACTACATTAGCATCCACACCAATGACAATAACTGTTACGATAACTATATTAGCATCCACACCAGTGGACGGTAACTGTAACGATAACTATATTAGCATCCATACTAGGGCTGGGCGATATATCGCATGCGATTGTCACGTGCATTTCGTCAGTAAAGCTGGTTCCCTGATTACCGCTAAATCGCCATCACCTGCTTTCAAATGGGGCGGCATTTAATAGACAGAGCCGTAGTCTCGTTATCACTGATAAGCTACGCAATATCGCGTTCATATCGCAGATTAATCGCCTTCGATAATGAGGGCGATATTGCGTGGCTTTTCAGTGATCTACGGCTCTGTCTATTAAATGCCGCTCCATTTGAAAGCAGGTGATGGCGATTTAGCGGTAATCAGGGAACCGGCTTTACTGACGAAATGCGCATGACAATCTCATGCGATATATCGCCCAGCCCTAATCCATACCAGCGAACGATAGCTGTAACAATAACTATATTAGCGTCCACACCAGCGAACGATAACTATATTAACGTCCACACCAATGACGGTAACTATAACGATAACTATATTAGCATCTACACCAGTGGACGATAACCGTAACGATAACTAAATTAGCGTCCACACCAATGACAATAACTGTAACGATAACTATATTAGCATCCATACCAGCGAACGATAGCTGTAACAATAACTATATTATCATCCATACCAACAAACGATAACTATATTAACGTCCACACTAATGACGATAACTATAACGATAACTATATTAGCATCTACACCAGCGGACGATAACTATAACAATAACTATATTAACGTCCACACCAATGACGATAACTATAATGATAACTATATTAGCATCTACACCAGTGGACGATAACTATAACAATAACTAAATTAGCGTCCACACCAATGACAATAACTAACGATAGCTATATTAGCGTCCACACCAGCAGACGATAACTATAACGATAACTATATTAGCGTCCACACCAGTGGACGATAACTGTAACGATAACTATATTAACGTCCACACTAATAACGATAACTATATTAGCATCTACACCAGCGGACGATAACTATAACAATAACTATATTGCCGTCCACACCAATGACAATAACTATAACGATAACTATATTAGCATCTACACCAGCGGACGATAACTATAACAATAACTATATTAGCGTCCACACCAGTGGACGATAACTGTAACGATAACTGTAACTGTAACGATAACTATATTAGCATCCATACCAGCGAACGATAGCTGTAACAATAACTATATTATCGTCCATACCAACAAACGATAACTATATTAACGTCCACACTAATGACGATAACTTTAACGATAACTATATTAGCATCTACACCAGCGGACGATAACTATAACAATAACTAAATTAGCGTCCACACCAATGACAATAACTAACGATAGCTATATTAGCGTCCACACCAGCAGACGATAACTATAACGATAACTATATTAGCGTCCACACCAGCGGACGATAACTGTAACGATAACTATATTAACGTCCACACCAATGACAATAACTAACGATAGCTATATTAGCGTCCACACCAGCAGACGATAACTATAACGATAACTATATTAGCGTCCACACCAGCGGACGATAACTGTAACGATAACTATATTAACGTCCACACTAATGACGATAACTATAACGATAACTATATTAGCATCTACACCAGCGGACGATAACTATAACAATAACTATATTAGCATCTACACCAGTGGACGATAACCGTAACGATAACTATATTTAGCGTCCATACCAGCGAACGATAACTATAACAATAACTATATAACAGTAGAATACAGCAAGTTTAGTCTTTTTCACAGACCTGTATGAACAAAGTAGGGCTTGCTCCAGCCTGAGGTCGACATCCAACTCCGCCCACTTCCAAGTGTGACATCAAAAGCCACGCCCACGCCCAAAACATCACCTCATGACTAGTGATCGACCGATATTGATTTTTTATAACCGATACCGATAACGATTATTTGCATGTTTATGTACCCGATAACCGATATGCAGAACCGATATTTATTTACTGTTATACTTCTGTTTTTGACAATTATTACAACACAAATGAGCTGAACAAACCATTTTATTTATAACAATCACTCCCTCCTTGCATACAAAAAAAAAAACTTTATATTTATACACAAATAAATAGAGGGGTCTGAGTCCAAAAAATTAAAGTGCAATTAACTAAATAATGGTTATGTAGTAAATCAAATGATTATATAATCTAGGGTGTTTAAACGAGATAATCTTGCCAAAAATTTCATGCAGTGGCCGTGCTTGAGGCTTCCTGATCATCAACCCATTCAGGTGCTGAGCAATATGAACGAACTTTTTTTTCCGAGACTATATAAAGTTAAACAGCACTTGTCAGTTGGCATTTTATGATCTAAATTTAATCTAACGTTAAATCATGAAATGCCAACTGACAAAGTGCTGTTTGACTATAACTTAATCAACCGCGATCGCGCATGGAGATAATAAATAATTAATTTCCACAAAGCGGTAGGCTATATTTATATGTGTATTAGCGAAATAATTGTTATGTAGTAAATGATAATATAATCTAGGGTGTTTAAACAAGATAATCTTGTCAAAAGTTTCATTCAGTGGCCGTGCTTAAGCCTCCTGATCATCCGTCAGTTGCTAAGCAATATGAACGAACTTTTTCTTCTAGACTAATGGTGAGCAAATACAACAGATAGAGAATTAAATTCAGCGCTTTTATTTTCAACATGCACTCATTCATGTCTGTTTTATTTAAGTCATGTAAAGTTACGTCTTTATTGGGGCAGGACATGACGAATTACACTACGTGACTCAATGAGTTCGTCTCAATTGTTTAGAAACATGCTGCATAAATTAACTATATCAGGAATTTATGTCTCAGATCTCATTTGTGCATATCTGTTATGTTAAATAAAGTTGATTAATTAAAGCAAACCAAGTAGAACATATACTTTACCTGTGCACTGAGTTGTTGTTGACTGATCTCCTCAGACGCCCGGGCTGCAATGGCGGAAATCTCAAAACGGCCACAAGATGGCGCCGTAAATCGGCTAATCCGATATTACAAAACCGATACCCGATTATGGAAAAATGCTTAAATATCGGGAAAAATATCGGTAAACAGATACATCGGTCGATCACTACTCATGACTCCACACTAAACCACTTCACCAGTAATCCCGCCCTGCAGGTCATTTCATTGGTTACAGTGATGGTTAGGTTTAGGAATCCATAGGTTTGATGGAGACGGATCGGAGCTGCGCAGACCCGATCTGCGTATGATATTAAAGTTCCGCGAGTGCGTTTGGAGAGCAGACGACTCCTTACGGATCTGAATCGCTCTCACGGTACTTTGACATCATACGCAGATCGGTCTGTGCAGTGCTGATGCATCTCATTGGTGTATGCAATCAGTGCTATGATTGACATGACCAATAAAATCTTAAGAATCGGCTGCAGGATGGCATGGGCGTGGCTTCTGACATCACACCAGAATGTGGGCGGAGTTGGATGTCGCTCTTGTGTGAACGCTTCTTGTGGGATTGTTTTGACAATGTTGTCATCAGTATGTGAAAGACTTTTCCTCTTTTTTTTTTGTACATCATTGTTGAGTAAATGTACCCTTTGAATTAGAATATATTATTAATCTTTATCGCTGTATGTGAACATTATAATACCTTCATTTTGCTCTGATGCTCCATCTGGACGGTCTGCTCCTGCATGCGCGCGAGATCCAGCGCCTCTTTGGCATGACCTGCGGTCACAGGGGTCAAACCTCATTAACAGCATCATTGTAGTACAGTCACACTGCGTGACCTTTGACCTAATACCCTTCATATGCTTGTGGCATCTCAACTCCTCCGTTATAATGAATTAAGCGGCGCGCGTCGCGTCAGAAACGCGGCTCGGTTCTGGTACTCACGGGATCGGTCCAGATCTTTGGCCGCCTGCGCCGCGCGCTCCAGCCCCGTCGGGTCGAAGTTGCTCCATTTGTCCTTGGGTTTATCACCAGAACCAGAACCGGAGCCGCCGGGCGGAGGAGGAGGAGGAGCGGGCGGAACCGGGCCCTCCGGCGGAGCGCCACTCTGACCTTTATTGAGCCCGAACAGCCACGACATGATCCGCTGACAGACACAGAACCACCGGGTACAGACAGACTTCCACTCCACACGAGTGTCACGCCGCGCTCTGCGCATGCGCCCTGCTCCTCACGCGCAGCCGCTCTGCGCTGATTGGCCGATGCGCGCGTCCTTCCAGAAGGTCAGAGAGGAAGCCACGCCTCCCTCACTGCATACGGCGGCCGAAAGATGCCTGAAAGCATCTGCGCGAGTCTTGCGTCAGTTTTCATCGTCACATGCGTTCAATAATAGAGAGAAATTATAAAACATTTGCTATGAATTATGCAAGTGATGACGCATAATAATCATAAATACAGATTTATTTTATAACAATACATCAGACACGTGAGTTGTTGTTGTTCCTCTCAAGAAAGATGGGGTAAACAATAAATATAAGCGAATACATAATAAGGGCTTAAGAATAAACAATAACACTACAGTGTTACACGATAGAGTATGAATAATAAGAAACAATACGCAATAAGAATAATAAAATAAGAAATATTTCCATTTATAAGTGATGTGTAAAGTATTAATGTGTGTAAACGGCTTAGAATGATGAAGAAACTTGTCTTTATTTTTTTTCTTAACATCAGTCATATTTTCAGATAATTTTTGTACTTATTTTAAATGTAATAAAAGTTTAGTAATCGACACACACTTGACTTAACGAGTCAAACCACATTATAATATAACAAGGCTTATATGGAGACATTTCATAATTTCTCATGCAAACTGATTTTCCCAAAGATGAAATGTTTATGTTATGAAGGATCTGAGAAGATTGAAAGTGTTCTGTATGATTCTAATATAGGTGGAGTTTCATTATAAACACAACACAGCAGCCATTACAGGAAAATGTTTTATTGGTATTCATAAACACACACAAACAACACTTATTTACAGGAACACATGGATTGGTCGGTCAGGACAGCTGTGTGATGCGGGAGAAAACCCCCGGCGGCTCGTTCCCGTCGCCCAGCGCGGCTCTGAACCCCTCCTGCTGGCGCGCACGCGCGAGTTTGGCCAGCGCGAGGAAAGAGCGCGGCTCTGTGATTGACAGGTCGCACAGCACACGCCTGTTCAGCTGGACGCTGCTCTGTGAGGGACAAACACAGGTATTTAACCGCCATCGCGCGCGGACAGTGATGAATCAGAAGCACGCATGCGCACTGACCTTCAGCAGGTTGTGAACGAGCGCGGGATACTTCATGTGGTGCTCTCTGGAGGCCGCGGCGATGCGCGAGATCCACAGCTGCGGCACAGACAGGTCATGAGTGATTGACAGGTGTGATGCGCATGCGTCTGAAAGAAAGGTGTGTTCTCTACCTGTCGCATATTGCGTCGTTTGGCTTTTCGCGCTTTGCTGGCGTAAATGAACGCTCTGCGGACTGCGCGCACCGCCAGACTGTAGCAGCGGTTCTTCCTGCCGCGGAAATGCTGGAAAACACAAAAATCGGAATAACGTTCACTTTATTTCACTGAACACAGAAGAATCGGGGGTGACTCGGAACATTCTTTTAAAGTTACGATCAAACGTTCCAGTAACATTAATAGAACGTTCATTCATAGTTATCTGGTCTTTAATAATGTTCTCAAAACGTTAGCACAAAAACATACATCGTTCATGGAACGTTTCTGAACAGTGTTCTGGGTAATGCATTACAAGTAACGCGAGTTATGTAATCGGATTACTTTTTCAAGTAACTAGTAAAGTAACGCATTACTTCAGGCTTATATTCAATTCACTTTTGGTGTGAAATGGCCTTGCCAAAAATATAACTTTTTTGTTGTTATAAAAACAAACACACAGTAACGTAACATTACTTTCCATAAAAAGTAACTAAGTAATGTGATTAGTTACTTTTTTATGGAGTAACGCGGTATTGTAATGCATTACTTTTAAAAGTAACACTGTTGTTTCAGAACGTTCAGAGAACATTCAAAAGTAACGTTCCCATAATGTCTGAAGAATGATACAATGTAAAGATTCCTTAACCTTCACATAACCAAAAAGAAACGTTTTTAAAACATTTAATAAACTGAACATTCAGAAAACGTTTTCATAACTTAGCAAATAACATTTCTGTTAGCTGGGAGATATAATAACTCTCACAGTTATGATCTGAGCAACTATAATAAAGATGGACAGATATTCCTCCATCATCTCACCCGCGCGTTCTTCAGGAGCTCCTGGACTTTCCAGTACCGGTCCGGTCCGCGGTTCCGGATCCAGCAGGAGAGCGTGAGGAACACCATGATGATCAATCAGACAGATCGATCTGATAACTGACTGAAGATGAATGTCAACTGATTTTACATGTGTGACCTCTCTCTCGTGCGCTCGCTGTTTGCCGGCACCGGTGACGCGACGTCATATCCGGGGCCTCGTCAGCGTGCGAAAATAAAAGTCTTATAAAAGCTCAAAGTTTATTTAAAAAATACTAATATTATACAAATATTATTATTATATAATCGCTATGAATTAAAATATACGATAATTAAGAATTATGAATGAGACAACACACCATGTTTTTCACTGTGCTATAATGTGCGGTTAATAATTTTTACATTTACACTGAGTAAAACAAGCAGGAATTCATATAAAGCGATCTACAATCATCGTTATATCACTCGCGGGCTGTGTTTCAAAACTTAGTGATCTCGCCTGCCTAGTACACATCATGTGTGCTCATTACAGACGCAGTGCTGTCTCGATAGGCAGCTGCGCGCGCTTATTGAGGCGCGGCCCCAGTGCATTGTGGGCTGCTGGAGGAGCGCAGGGTCAGATTGTCGCGATCATGGCTGCTGTGTGTTTCTCCTTGAGCCGCTGCTGCGCTGCCGTTCACCGACCCGCGATCACGGTGAGCAACATCACCTCACGCTCATCAGCGCTGGATCTGATCGAGCATATCTGATGATCGATAGAGTTTGAGATCAGATCAGAGTCTGTAGAGTTACAAACACGGGAGTTCTGTAGAGATTAACATTGTTTTATAAAGATGAGGGAACCTTTATTGTGATTAATGTTGTCGTGTGAATATGAAATGATAAGGTGTGAGCACTTATGATGTTACATATTTCATATTTTATCCATTTATGCTGCTGTGTGTGAGTGCTGTCGATGTTAATAACGCTTAATTTATTAATTAACGCTTCCTCACAGTTACTGATTAAACTCTCTCAGGCGTTTAATTAAATAAAACTCATTCAGTTCATTAGTGATCGATGTTTTAATTAGGAGTGTTTCATGTTTACTGTGTTTGGTAACAATGTCAGTGATGTAATCAGAGTGTAATTCCGTCTGTGGACACTAGAGGTCAGACCAGCATCAACTTAAAGGATTAGTTCACTTCAGAATTCACATTTCCTGATAATTTACTCTCCTCCATGTCATCCAAGATGTTCATGTCTTTCTTTCTTCAGTGGAAAAGAAATGAAGGAAATCATTCCAGGATTTTTCTCCATATAGTGGACTTCACTGGGGTTCAACGGGTTGAAAGTCCAAATGTCAGTTTCAGTGCAGCTTCAAAGAGCTCTACATGATCCCAGACGAGGAATAAGAGTCTTATCTAGAGAAACCATCGGACATTTTCTAAAACTGAAACTGACATTTGGACCTTCAACCGTTTGGAGTCAATTGAAGTCCACTATATGGAGAAAAATCCTGGAGTGTTTTCCTCAATTTCTTTTCAACCGAAGAAAGAAAGACATGAACATCTTGGATGACATGGGGGTGAGTAAATTATCAGGAAACTTTAATTTGAAACTGAACTAATCCTCTAAAGTGTTTTCTGTTCTCCAGGCGGTGCGGTTCGCGCAGACAGCGGCGGCGCCGGCGGCTCAGCCCAGAATCAAGAAGTTCCAGATCTACCGCTGGGATCCAGACACCGTCGGAGACAAACCTCGCATGCAGACGTACGAGGTGGACCTGAACACGTAAGTCGAGCCGTCCGCGCGTGACTCCAGAGTCCGTGTGTCTGTCGACTGAGCGTGTGTTGTGTCCCTCAGCTGCGGGCCGATGGTTCTGGACGCTCTCATCAAGATCAAGAACGAGATGGACGGCACGCTGACCTTCAGACGCTCCTGCAGAGAGGGTGAGGAGATAACCCGTCGCGTTTGAACTCGTTCTGGTGTGTTTCGGTTCTGATCCGGTTCTGATCTGGTCTGCAGGAATCTGTGGATCGTGCGCCATGAACATCAACGGTGGAAACACGCTGGCGTGTCTGAACAAAATCGACAGCAACACCAGCAAAGTGACGAAGATCTACCCGCTGCCGCACATGTATGTGGTGAAAGACCTGGTGCCCGTGAGTATCCGAACCGCTCCGTGTGTTTCTGTCCGTGTGTCCGTCTGTGTGTGTGTGAGACGCTGTGTGTGTCCTGCAGGACATGAGCAACTTCTACGCTCAGTATAAATCCATCGAGCCGTACCTGAAGAAGAAGGACGAGTCCAAACAGGGGCAGGAGCAGTACCTGCAGAGCGTGGAGGACCGGGAGAAGCTGGTAGGGTGAACGCATCGACACACACACACACGTGTGCAGGAGTGTGTCCGTGTTCTCACGTGTCCGTCTCTGTCAGGACGGCCTGTACGAGTGTATCCTGTGCGCCTGCTGCAGCACCAGCTGTCCCAGCTACTGGTGGAACGGAGACAAGTATCTGGGCCCGGCCGTCCTCATGCAGGTGAGAGATCGCCTTCGTCGCTTTCGCTGTTCTTCTTTAAGACCGGATGGAGCGCCGGCGCTCCCACTTGCGTGTCTCTCTTTAAGAGCCAATAAAAACTGAATCCATATAGGTAGCACAAAAATTCTTTTTGCATACAAAACAAGAGACTTTACATGCTCAGATCAAGCCTCCAACATGCTCCTGTTGTGCTGCTTTCACCCTCTAATGAGTCTGAGTAATATGCGTTTACACCAAAAACAGCACAGCCGCTAACTGAATACAAATATGTATATTTCACGTGCTCATAACTTCAGGAAAAATGCACAGATCATACAGGAGAATATTTAAAGCAGATTCTCACGATTAGAATGAACCCAGAATCAACATAATATACTGCGTTGATCACAAGATATTACTCACGGAATGATTTAACACACTTGTGAAAGATGCAGTGTGTATCCAATGTTCCCGGACCCATCCATGTTCGTTTTCCAACGTGGAATAACACAAAATAGGTATTATTTTAAATCTTTTTTAATGCAGCTAACCATTTTGAAATACTCCTAACGAGTGCTGAGAAGTGCCTCTAAACCGGAGTTTACCGCCCGTTGGCGCCACCTGGCTGCGGAAAAAATGAATAACAATTTATACTTTATGCTATCACCACAAAATTTGAACCAGATGCAGCTCACATGTAGGAGAGCATCACCAAAAAATAAATTTTATCCGATCTTATTGCGTTCCTGAGTTATTCCATGTCAAATAATAAAAAAAGAAAAATTATTTTAAAAATGTTTATATATTTTTTGTCTTTTCTCAGCATGAAAATGTAATTCATATTTTCTTAAAATCTAAAAAGTGTTCTATCAAATGATACCTACCTTTTGACTCTCTTTGCTACAGTTTTGCAGTTATGAGTCTTTACTTTTGTGTGTCGCTCAGAAAAAAACCCTCTAAAAAAAGCCTTCAGGTCTTAAAGGGTTAAAACTGACCTACCTTGGCAACCGTGTGGTTTTGTGTTTGTGTCGCAGGCGTACCGCTGGATGATCGACTCGCGCGATGACTTCACCGAGGAGAGGCTCTCCAAACTCCAGGACCCGTTCTCTCTGTACCGCTGTCACACCATCATGAACTGCACCAGAACCTGCCCGAAGGTAAACCGCACTGAGCTCAGGAGACGTCTGACCGGCGGAGGTTTGTTTCTGATCAGAGTTTCTCGTCCCGCAGGGTTTGAATCCAGGCAAAGCCATCGCTGAGATCAAGAAGATGATGGCCACGTACAAGGAGAAGAAAGCGGCATCGGCGTAAACGTCTCGTGTTCAAACCGAAGATGTACAGACCAGCTCTCGCACACCTAGACACTCTCGACAGGACAAAGATCATGTGATCTGTTCATCACTCCATAAACAGACACGTGTGTATGTCGTTTCAGAGACGCTTGAGACTCGTTTTATCTGGAGATCTCGCTGTATATTAAATAAATACATGCTTATAGTTCACAATGTTCTGTGTTTTTACTGACTTGATCTGAAAACACGTCTATCAAACACTGAAACGTCTCCTCATTCGGACTCTTATTCTGATGATCGAATGATAAATAAAGTGAAGATCAACTCAACACAAGAGGAAGTATGGAGTAAACGCTAAGATTTGAGCTTCATCTTGGTCTAATTTCCAGCTTTTAAAACGATTAAAGGTGAAAGATTCATGTCTTTTACTGTACAGTACAACTCATACATCCACAAACATTAAAGTAAAAATACAGCCACAATTTGTGTTTGTCTTCTAGCTGTTCCAACTAAAATAAAGCAGGTTTATATGGCGTTATTTTACTGTCTAATGTCGAGAGCACATTATTGTGACGCGAGAGCATATCAATGTAATGCGCGAGCGCAAATCTGTCCGCTCGCGCGCGGATATCCTTTGCTCTTGCGCAAATCTGTCCGCTCGCGCGCGGATTTCCTCTGCTCTCGCGCAAATCTGTCCGCTCGCGCGCGGATTTCCTATGCTCTCGCGCAAAACTGGACGCGTGCTCTTAAATATACAGTGCTCTCTTATGAACTGCCTCTCCTCTCGCTCAGATGCGTGTGCACACTCAAACTGTTTCCTGCGTGCTCAAACTGCACATGTGCGCTCACGAATCTTTCCGTGCTCTTCCAGAAATTAATTTGCTTTTGGATTAAACGCTGTCAAAAGTTATCAACCAATCAGAAGAGACGACTGATCCATGAAAATGATACGTGGAATCTTATTGGCTGAGATTGAATTGCGCCTGGAATTCTTTCTACAAAAATGGATATTTCATTTCTTTACAATTTAATAATATTTAATAATATTAATCAAAATGCAGGACATATCTTAGAAATGGCTTGGAATGGGGCGCTTGGATGTTTTCTATATTAATAAGCTATCACATTACAGGTCAAACCCCACTGAACGATTTATCAAAAACCATCATATTAGCCAATATCATGGACCAAAACATTAAATTAAACATTAATTAAAAACAAAAGATTAAACAACTAATAATGTTATAAATCAGTCTATTTAGAAATGTGTAAAATGTTATAAAGCCTATTTAAAAATATGTATTAATTTAAATGAATTCATTACAATATCGTTTGAAATTAATGAAGATATGATTCGTCCAGTGTTTTTAAATGAATTTCTTGAATTAATAATTCTGATCATCAAATACATTTTAACAGTCACTGGTCACCACCTACTGGCAGAACAGTGTAATAACATTAGTTTCAAAGGTCATTTATTGCTAAAATCAGTGTATATTCGGACTATAAATTGTTATTGCAATACTTGCATTATTATTTAATGTTTGCAACACAGAAGTAGCAATAGTGTGTTGTTGAAAACGCTTTGTGAAGCTGTTTAAAACATATAGTTTATGACCACTGCTTTCAGCGGCAATGCAAAACCAGGTTTAAATATTCCAATATGTTCGTAATTTCAAAGGTTTAATAGACATAACCGAATCATTGTCATTTAGGAATAAGATCGTTTTATTTTGATTAATCATGCATACATACGAGCTTAAGTATTTTTGTATGTCATGTTTTATACCCGACCTCAAAAGAAATTGACTATGGTGGTATATGTGATCTCCACATTTTAAGTATTAAGGGAATGATGATCTGACCTGATCTTGTTCGGTCTTAAATCAGAAGATATTTGTTGGTAATACTTTACAATAAGGTTTCATTAACATTATTTAACTGCATTAGTTAACATTAACTAATAATGAACTGCACTTCTACAGCATTTATTAATATTTGTTCATGTTAATTTCAACATTTACTAATACATTATTAAAATCAAAAGTTGTATTTGTTAACATTAGTAAATGCACTGTGAAGTAAACAACCAACAAACAGCTGTATTTTTAACCTTAACAAAGATTAATAATTACAGTAATGTATTGCACATTGTTAGTTTATGTTAGATAATACATTTAACTAATGTTAACAAATAAAAACCTTATTGTAAAATGTTACCTATTTTTTATATAAATTTCAACACAAAACGTATGACCACAATAACTTTAAGAAACATTTTTTGTTTGTTTGTTTAGATAAATTGGGGTTTGACCTGTAATGTGATGCAGTTACTAGGTTACATTTGATAAATATTATGAAATATCCATTTTTGTCGAAAGAATTCCAGGCGCAGTTCACTCTCAGCCAATAAGATTCCACGTATCATTTACATGGATCAGTCGTCTCTTCTGATTGGTTGATAACTTTTGACAGCGTTTAATCCAAAAGCAAATTAATTTCTGCAAGAGCACGGAGAGATTCGTGAGCGCACGTGTGCAGTTTCAGCGCGCAGGTCACGTTTGAGCACGCAGGAAACAGTTTGAGTGTGCACACGCAATATCTGAGCTAGAGGAGAGGCAGTTCATGAGAGAGCCCTGTATATTTGAGAGCGCGCGTCCAGTTTTGCGCGAGAGCATAGGAAATCCGCGCGCGAGCGGACAGATTTGCGCGAGAGCAAAGGAAATCCGCGCGCGAGCGGACAGATTTGCGCTCGCGCATTACATTGATATGCTCTCGCGTCACAATAATGTGCTCTCGACATTAGACAGTAAAATAACGCCATAGGTTTAGACGACTGCTGTTGTTCGGTCACATGAGGGCGATGAGGGTCACGTGACGAGCCAACGGTACATACAGCGAAAATAAATGTGATTTGCTGTCGAATTTGAACCACTGAATTTCTGGAAGTGAATTTATGAAGTGTAATAAAATGGACTGAAAATGTTTGGTTGTATTTTTAAACAGAATGAATATTTTGGCAGAGAAATCTCAAAGGTGAATATGAATCTTTGAATTTTTAATAATGAAAATGTGTGTGAAATGTTTTGAATTGAAATATACACAGCTTATGTATACGACCATGTTGAATTTTAGGGTTAATGCACATTTGTTCAGTTAGCTAGTGCAATTCAACAGGCTTTTTATTTCAGAAACATTTGGCATTAATAAACTTCCATACAATAGTGAATTTCACCTGGAGTTCCTTTATAATTTAATAATATCAATAAATGTATCTTAGAATTGCAATGTAGTGATCATGAAATGATATCAGAGTTATGGCAAGAATAGAAGTCTGAACTTAATCTCACTGATTCTTGAGAGAAGAGACCAAACATGTTTGAGATGTTAGTTTTTATTATTGAATAACACATTATTATAAACTGATATATTTGTAGACAAAGGTCTCAGCTAATGAACATGTAAGGGAACAGGTTTTTCTGAAAATGTTTTCTTCTAAAAATGTACATTTATTCACTTCAGAACTTAATTTGTCAGACACATTAAAAAGATCCTATTTTAATTTGATCATCAACAACAGTGTAAAATACACATGACAAATATACAGCAGTAGTAGTAAAGTGAGATCTGTGTCTCTGAGAGAAATATAAACAATAAAGCCTTACAAATAAGAGTTTTACAAATCTGACCCTGAAAGAGAAGCTCAAATAATCATCAGTATTTATTATGACAAAAACACACTTGAAGAACCTTTAAAGTTCAGCGTTCTGCTTCAGATTTAAGCACTTCCTGAAAAAGATGAACATGTAAAGCCATAAATGAATCAATCTCACCAATATTAATATATGCTGAATCAGTCATCATCAATCATGTACCTGATGTGTGAATATGTGCTTGATCTCCTTCAGCTCTTCTGGATCTGATGTCATAAACCACAAGAATGACAGTAGCCACGCCCACCAGAGCAGAGAGGACCAATCGGATCACAGCTTCAGTAGGACCACAACAGTGGACTGAGGAACAAAAACATCAAAGTGAGATCAGCTCAGTCAATAAACGCTAATATCATCAGCGCTGCCGTACCTGAACATGTGTGACAGAGTTGAGTGATGTTCAGATGTTGAGTCTGGTGGCTGATGGGATTGTTCAGCACACAGCTGTAGGTGTTTTTATCCTGATATTCCACCTCCAGAGGTAGAGAGAGACTGATGCTGAGATCAGACGCACTGATGCTGGACAATGAACTGTTTCCTTTGTACCAGGAGAGAGTCACATGACTCACATTCACCACTGAACATGATGATGATGATGAAGAACATTGAGAAGAGTTTCTGCTGATGACAGGAACAGGCAGACGAGCTGAAAACATGAGAGAATAAAGAGAAATGAGGATGAATGAAGAGATTCAAGAAACATCCAGAGGAACCAAGATGATCAAAAGTAGAGCATTTAAAACTATTGAATAGAAAGTTAAATATAAACCTGCTGTTCATGTGAAAGTGAGAGAATTAGTCATTTGAACTCATTAGTCATGATAAGATACTTCTTTAGATCTATCTGTAATAAATAAAACATGTGAAACTGATATTTAACTCACCATAGACAATGAGATGAATATAAGAAGGCCAATTGAAAGTGTGGGTATCTAGGTCATATTCTCCAGTGTGTTTCACTGTGGTGTTTGTGATGGTCAGAGATCCAGTTTGATTGTCCAGCTTCAGTCTGTCTCTGAATCTCCCACCAACACGATCATCATATACAGTGATTCTGTCTGCCCGTTTATTGATTTCAGCTATTAAAATGTTTTTATGTCCAAACCTCCAATGAATCGGATAATCATCCTTTATTTTATTAAGACCAGAGTCGAGAGTGACTGAATCTCCCTCCGTCACTGACACTGAAACAGGGTTTATCACAGATAAACAGATTATAATTTAGTACAAACTCGATTCCAATAAAGTTGGGACACTGTACAAATTGTGAATAAAAACAGAATGCTATGATGCAGAAGTTTCAAATTTCAATATTTTATTCAGAATACAACATAGATGACATATCAAATGTTTAAATTGAAAAAATGTATCATTTTAAGGGAAAAATAAGTAGATTTTAAATTTCATGGCATCAACACATCTCAAAAAAGTTGGGACAAGGCCATGTTTACCACTGTGTGGCATCCCCTCTTCTTTCTATAACAGTCTGCAAACGTCTGGGGACTGAGGAGACAAGTTGCTCAAGTTTAGGAATAGGAATGTTGTCCCATTCTTGTCTAATACAGGCTTCTAGTTGCTCAACTGTCTTAGGTCTTCTTTGTCGCATCTTCCTCTTTATGATGCGCCAAATGTTTTCTATGGGTGAAAGATCTGGACTGCAGGCTGGCCATTTCAGTACCCGGATCCTTCTTCTACACAGCCGTGATGTTGTAATTGATGCAGTATGTGGTCTGGCATTGTCATGTTGGAAAATGCAAGGTCTTCCCTGAAAGAGACGACGTCTGGATGGGAGCATATGTTGTTCTAGAACTTGGATATACCTTTCAGCATTGATGGTGCCTTTCCAGATGTGTAAGCTGCCCATGCCACACGCACTCATGCAACCCCATACCATCAGAGATGCAGGCTTCTGAACTGAGCGCTGATAACAACTTGGGTTGTCCTTGTCCTCTTTAGTCCGGATGACATGGCGTCCCAGTTTTCCAAAAAGAACTTCAAATTTTGATTCGTCTGACCACAGAACAGTTTTCCACTTTGCCACAGTCCATTTTAAATGAGCCTTGGCCCAGAGAAAACGCCTGTCCTTCTGGATCATGTTTAGATATGGCTTCTTTTTTGACCTATAGAGTTTTAGCCGGCAACGGCGAATGGCACGGTGGATTGTGTTCACCGACAATGTTTTCTGGAAGTATTCCTGAGCCCATGTTGTGATTTCCATTACAGTAGCATTCCTGTATGTGATGCAGTGCCGTCTAAGGGCCCGAAGATCACGGGCATCCAGTATGGTTTTCCGGCCTTGACCCTTACGCACAGAGATTGTTCCAGATTCTCTGAATCTTTGGATGATATTATGCACTGTAGATGATGATAACTTCAAACTCTTTGCAATTTTTCTCTGAGAAACTCCTTTCTGATATTGCTCCACTATTTTTCGCCGCAGCATTGGAGAATTGGTTATCCTCTGCCCATCTTGACTTCTGAGAGACACTGCCACTCTGAGAGGCTCTTTTTATACCCAATCATGTTGCCAATTGACCTAATAAGTTGCAAATTGGTCCTCCAGCTGTTCCTTATATGTAGATTTAACTTTTCCGGCCTCTTATTGCTACCTGTCCCAACTTTTTTGGAATGTGTAGCTCTCATGAAATCCAAAATGAGCCAATATTTGGCATGACATTTCAAAATGTCTCACTTTCAACATTTGATATGTTATCTATATTCTATTGTGAATAAAATAAAAGTTTCTGAGATTTGTAAATTATTTAATTCCTTTTTTATTCACAATTTGTACAGTGTCCCAACTTTTTTGGAATCGGGTTTGTAAATTAAATATTTAAAATTTAAATTTGAAATAAACAATATCATAAAAGAGCAAAAAGAAATAAAATGACGTATGAATTAATTTCAATTTTGTCATTAAAAACAGGTGAAAACATTTTTGAACTCACCAATGACAGCAAGATAGAAAGCAACAGTCTTATAGTTGATCTCTAACTGATATTCTCCAGCATGTTTCATTGTGGTGTTTGTGATGGTCAGAGATTCAGTTTGATTGTCCAGCTTCAGTCTGTCTTTGAATCTCCCACCAAGAACATCATCACGTACAGTGATTCTGTCGACCCGTTTATCGATTTCAGCTATTAAAGCATTTCCAAACCTCCACCGAATCAGAACAACATCCTTTATTTCAGTAAGATCAGAGTTTATAGTGACTGAATCTCCCTCCTTCACTGACACTGAATCAAACACACACATGGAGAACAAACAGAAACAGGTTCAACACAGATTAAGACACTCATTTACAAAAGTAAATAGTTTGAAATTTATTAAATGAATATCATCATTAAACAACAGAAGCAAAATTGAGTTTGGATTAATAATTGAATCTTTGTGATGATCAAAATATAAAACAAGTGAAACTGATATTTAACTCACCAGTGACAACGAGAAAGATAAGAGCTTTCTTATTGTTGATCTTTAGTTCATAACGTCCAGTGTGTTTCATTGTGATGTTTGTGATGGTCAGAGATCCAGTTTGATTGTCCAGCTTCAGTCTGTCTCTGAATCTCCCATCAAGAACATCATCATATACAGTGAATCTGTCGACCCGTTTATTTTTTTCAGCTATTAAAGTGTTTCCATCATCTCCAAACCTCCACCGAATCACATCATTATCCTTCATTTCAGTAAGATCAGAGTCAAGAGTGACTGAATCTCCCTCAAACACTCTCCACCGTACATAATCTACTACATCATGACCAAACCCTCCTGAAGAACAGAGTTTTTCACAGATTAAAGCTTTAAAATCACTTGATGTTGGTTTGATGAAGCTTCACTGAAATACTTTGAATCATTTAAATGTGACGTGAATAATATTCTGCAGCAGCACAAAGACAAAAGATGATGAATGAAAAGAGAAATAGATTTATATATGGATCAATAACTAAAAAAGACACTTTTAATGTTTAATGTCACACTAAAACTAATGCTGTTGAGTATCTGAGCTTCATATTTATATTATTTTATTGAATCAATCCATAATAACTGAGTTTAGAGCTGAATTCAAACTTGATCTGACAGTAAAATCACAGTTCAGTTATTTCTATATGAGACGAACTGTAACGTGTTTGTTCTGTTTAGGTTTAGTTTTCTCTCTGAAAACTCTTTCACTCTCTTTCATTTAAACACTTCACAGCCTGTGGAATAAAGGATTTTCCCCCTGATTTTGAGAAACTCTGGCATCCTCAATCTTGGACCTGAAGGCAAAAGCTCAAACTCATCATCATTTGGACCTTCAACCCGTTGAACCCCAGTGAAGTCCACTATATGGAGAAAAATCCTGGAATGTTTTCCTCAAAAACCTTCATTTCTTTTCCACTGAAGAAGGAAAGACATGTACATCTTGGATGACATGGAGGTGAGTAAATTATCAGGACAATTTTATTTGAAAGAGAACTAATCACAGTGAACTGCCCCTCGGCTCTGGAATGCCCTCCCTGAACACTTGAGGGCTCCACAAACGACTAATGGTTTTAAAAAGGGCCGAAAAACGTATCTTTTAAAAAAAATTTAATGTTTAAAACTCTTTTAGTGTTTAAATTTTGTGTGTTAGTTTTAGTTGGCAGTTGATTTTTAACTTAATTCCTAAATTGCTTTATTTTTTCTCCCTCTATTGTAGCACTTTGAGACGCTCTGCGCCGAACATTCACCTCCAGTCCACCAGCGATCACCTCAGCAAACACCGCCGTCACTCCTTCACCACCTGCATACACCAGTCCCATGGCTCCGGTTTAGCCCTTCTCTGGTTCGACGGAGGATTGCAACGGATTCATTCTGCAATGTTCGCTGGTCCTGGAGATGCAACCGCACCTGTACCCCGATGACCATTTAAAGGTAGCATTCATCATGTCACAGTTAAACAGCAAGGCGCTTCGATGGGCTGAAACGCTTTGGTCACAAAAGAATGCTATCACCCAGTCACTCACCAGTTTCATCACCCATTTCAAGGAGGTTTTCATAAAACCTGCATGGGATTCTTCAATTGACCCTTCGCAAAGACCCGTCCCCCTTAGTTACTGTTGCTTTGTCCGACAAGCCATGGCACTGTCATGCCACACACAGTGAAAAATACATCGTGGAGCAAAGAAGACACGGACAACACATCGACAGACAAGACAAACCAGGTTACCTATGATATTAAACAAAGTCCCAGCTTTCAAACTGTGTAGTTTTTTAAGAAATTCGAACAATAAAAACCATTTTGTGGCTCTTTAATGTGTCATAACAGATCGCTGTAGCGCCTCAGCTCAAGAGGTTCGTGAACCGATCATCTCTTCCTACTAGTTCATTTATAGCATCATGTAAACATGAATGAACATGAGAATCAATGTTGTTTCAAACGCAGAAAGATGTCAATATACACAATTTTTCAAGTTTAACTCCACCGAGGTTAACTCCTGGCTGCTTTGTCGGACAAAATGACGGATTCGGTGTTCTGATTGGTTAGATCGCTTGTCAATCAATCTCCCGGTGAAGGGTCAATTGGTGAGCAACTGTATCATTTAAAACAAGGTTCTATGACTGTGGATGAATATGCTCTTCAGTTCAGGACTCCTGCAGCTGCCAGTGGGTGGAACGAACAGTCATTACTAACCACCTATCGTCAGGGATTGGATCCACGCGTGCGGTTGCATCTCGCTGCATATGAGGATTCCAACTCTCCATACACTACGCCACTCGTATGCCGTCGTGTCTCGAAGAACACCAGGGCCAGCCACAGTTTACGACATCCCTCCGCCGACCAGAATCCGTCAGCCCTCCAGAACCAGCTCATAAACCCATGCAACTGGACAACACTCGGCTGACGCTTACAGAGCGGCAGAGGCGGCTGACCCAAAAGTTGTGCTTATATTGCGATCTCCTGGGCATGTTATCCCCGTAGGCCCCATTCGTCCTCCTTGTCCCATGGTGAGTGCCATTCTTCCTCCTATAAATAAAATGAAGCCACTCACCACTATTGTAAACCTTACTGCTGCTGATGTTTCCATTCCAGTCAATGCACTCCTCAACTCTGGGTCAGCAGGCAATTTCATCTCTGGTGCCCTCTGCTGCCAACTCAAGCTTAAGACTACAGCAACGCCGTCCACCTACCAGATCCACTCAATAACGGGAAAGCCTCTCAGCCGAACACGGGTGCATCACAGTGTTGGACCAATACAGATTCAAGTTGGAGTATTACACAGTGAACATCTACATCTGCTGGTTCTGGAGGAATCCACCGCTGACGTGATATTAGGGCGCCCATGGTTGGAGCAGCACAACCGTCATTTCCTGGAGAACCCGGCGAGGTCCTGAAGTGGCAATAACTGCTTTCCTAACTGTTTCTCTGCAGTACTACTACCATCATCTCCATGTTCCAAACATCTGTCTGTCTGTGCCACCTCCATTGAAAGTCCTGTGGAGAAACGTTCCGTTGACATCCCTCATTGTTATGCCCCCTTCAGTGACGTCTTCTGCCCGAAGAGAGCCTTCAAGCTGCCTCCACACTGGCCATGGGACTGTGCCATCGATCTGCTTCCAGGAGTTCCTTCACAAGTTCGTGCTGGTATATATCGATGACATCCTGATTTACTCCCGGAGCATGGCCGAACATTGCCACCACGTTGCGGAGGTCCTGCAACGCCTGAGAGAGTTCCACCTGTTCCTCAAAGCAGAGAAATGTTCCTTTCACCAACCCACAGTGCAGTTCCTTGGATATAACATCGACAGCAGTGGCATCCGGATGGACGAGGTGAAAGTGGATGCCATCAGGAACTGGCCAACACCTTCTACCATCAAAGAACTCCAACGTTTCCTAGGATTTGCCAATTTCTATCGCCAGTTCATACAAGACTACAGCATCATCTCCAGTCCATTAACCATCCTACTATGCAACAGGCCCAAGTCTCTGTCCTGGACACCAGCTGCCACCCACGCTTTCATAACCCTGAAAGAAGCCTTCATTACCGCTCCCATCCTTGTTCACCCTGACCCAGACAAACCTTTCGTCTTGGAGGTCGACGCCTCAACCACTGGAGTGGGAGCGGTATTATCTCAGCAGCAGGGGAATCCAAGTAGACTCCATCCATATGCCTTCTTCTCCCGCAAACTCAACCCGGCGAAGGTAAATTATGACAACGGCAACAGGGAACTTCTCGCCATCAAGTTGGTCCTGGAAGAGTGGAGGCATTGGTTGGAGGGTGCACAACACCCATTCCTGGTGTTAACTGACCACAAGAATCTGGAGTATCTCAGAGACGCAAAGAGACTTAACCCACGACAGGCGCGTTGGGCACTGTTCCTCATTTCAGTTTCACCATCTCCTATCATCCTGGTCCAAAGAATGTCAAGGGGGACGCCTTATCTCGTCTCTACAGTCCTGAAGAAAACACCAAAGAACATGAGCCCATCCTACCTGAAAAACTCATTGTAAGTCCCATCACCTGGTCCGAAGAAACCATACCCTCCTCCAATGCTTCCACCAACACTCCGCCGGGTTGCCCGCCAGGTTTCCAATACATCACCGGGACACAGCGCACTCCACTCATCCCACACGTCACTGGGCACTGGCCACCCTGGGGTCAATTAAACTCTCTTGCTGCTGAAAGAGTGCTTCTGGTGGCCAAACATGGCAGCTGACGTCAGAAGGTACGTGCAGGGATGTAAGGAATGCACCATCTCAAAGAGCCCTCGTCATCTTCCCTCCTATAAACTCCATCCTCTGCCCGTTCCCAACATACCCTGGTCACACCTAGGAGTAGACTTCATCACCGACCTCCCTGCTTCCAATAACTGTACCTGTATTCTGGTGATTGTTGACAGATTCTCTAAATCTGTTTGTCTGATTCCTTTAAAGGTCCCATGACATGCTACTTTTTGGATGCTTTTATATAGGCCTAAGTACTGTATCTGAAGTCTCTTTCCTGAAATTCAGCCTTGGTACAGAATTTCAGCCATGTTGAGCCAGTCCCACAATGAGCTTTCCTCAGGACGTGCCGTTTCTGGGTCTGTAGCTTTAAATGCTAATGAGGAGGAGAGAGGCGGGGCAAGGTGGAGGGTGGGTGTGGCCTTAACCAGCTTGCGGCCATGGTACCAAGTGCTAATGTTTACAGTGGATGTATCGTGATGGCTCGTAGACACGCAGTCCTTCAAGCGTTTCAGTTTGACTCAGAATCTGATCTGGATGGAGAAGCACCGGATGAAGAAGTTGCAACTCAAGCCCCCTTTTATGTCTATGTGTGCACGTGCCTGTCTGTCTTACCCGCCACAGCTGAAATCCACCCACATTTAGCAGGTTGGTGGGTGTTAATGTCAAGCCCTGCTGAGAATGGTCAGAGAAGCCGGATTTCCTAAGCCGCTATCATCTAGTATTTCTGCTGACGTATTTCTGGTTCCCGAATTCATCTGGCCTTCCTTGGTGCTTTCAGTAATAGCAGTGGCGCTATGGTGTGTTTGGTGAACATTTGTCAAAATGGCTTTGAATAAGACTGCTGCACACAATTCAGAGCATTTTCCTGTTTCTAAGTCTGTTCCTGACCCAGACCTAGTTTGCAGATCTGATCCTGAGTCTGATCCTGAGCCTAAGTCTGAAACTGTTCTAGTCTATGATCTCCTCACATCCGGCTTGCTGGTCTCTGGCTCTTGGTCCTGCTTCTCCTCCTGCATCTGTTGCTGCTCCATGGTCCTGGCCCACCTTCCTGTTGCCGGCTCCACCTCTGCTCTGCTTCCCACCGATTCTTCTGTGTTGGAGCATCTGGAAGCTGCCCCTTGAGGAAGGGCTATGTTTTACCTGTCAGCTGCAGATGCCATTGTGTACCAGCAGATGGCAGCCTCGTCCATTATTGTCTCTGTAGACTCTGTTAATCCCAGAAGAATTTCCCAGAACCCACTGCTCATTATTAGTTTACTGCAGGACTATTCAATTAGCTTAATTTGAGGGTCGGATTTTCAAACCGAAAAGTTGAGGGTTGTGGTGACGCATAACACTTTCAATACAATGAGCTAAAATATACCTTAAAAGTATTATATTTACTTAGAAACTTGAAACCCAACAGTATACAGAGGCGGCCTGTTTTAATTTTAGTTTTAGTCTAGTCTTTGTGTCAAGCGGTAATTTTAGTTTTTATTAGTTTTAGTCACGTTCATACTCTTTTTAGTCTAGTCAAGTTTCAGTCGACTAAAAGTCTGAGCATTTTAGTCCTATTTTAGTCAGAATTATCCATGACTATTTTAGTCTAGTTTTAGTCGACGAAAACTGATGACATTTTAGTCTAATTTTAGTCAATGAAAATTGTATTTTAGTCTCTTTTTAGTAATGCAATTCTATTTAACCCAGTCAATATAGTATTAGTACCTAGTAGTATAGACAAAACCAAAATTTTCTTTTAGCCAAACCCATTTCAAACAAGGTTATCTTATTATATTATTGTTATCTTATAGATAATATCTTATAATGCCTTGCGATGTCTCTTAACCCTTTAAGACCTGAAGGCTTTTTTAGAGGGTTTTTTTCTGAGCGACAAACACAAAAGTAAAGACTCATAACTCCAAAACTGTAGCAAGGAGAGTCAAAAGGTAGGTATCATTTGATAGAACACTTTTTAATTTTTTAGAAAATAGAAATTACATTACATTTGGACATTTTCATGCTGAAAAACTGCTGATAAAAGACAAACATTTTTATAATTTTTATTTTATTTTTTTTGTTTGACATGGAATAACTCAGGAAGGCAATAAGATCAGAGAACAATTATTTTTTGGTGATGCTCTCCTATATGTGAGCTGCATCTGGTTCAAATTTTGTTGCATAAAGTATAGTTAAATAAAGTGTTATTCGTTTTTTCGCAGCTCGATGGTGCCCACGGGCGGTAAACTCAGGTTTAAAAGGCACTTCTCAGGACTCCTTAGGAGTTAGATGCATTAAAAAGTCGAGTTTCTAAGCTTTAAGATAATACCTATTTTGTGTTATTCCACGTTGGAAAACGAACATGGATGGGTACATGCATTGGATACACACTGCATCCTGGAAAGAGACATGTTTTTAGCCAAGTATGTTAAATCATTTCCTGTGTAATATCTTGTGAACAACGCAATATATTATGTTGATTTTGGATTCATTTCGTAAGAATCGTAAGAATCTGCTTTAAATAATGATGTGCATGTTCTATGATCTGTGCGTTTTTTATGAAGTTATGAGCACGTGAAATATACATATTTCCCTTTCTCTGTGTCAGACTTAACTTTGTTTGTTGTCATTTATGCTAACCTCACTGCAGCTGCATCTTCTAAATAATGCTGCGAGTGGGGCTTGAGAAAGTGACGTCGCCTGCGTCTGCGCAGTGCGACCTGATGCGAGTCTGAAGCAAGCGGCAACCTCCCCCAGTTTCTCGTGAAGCCAATACGGAAGTAACTTAAACTGCGATTCATCGACTGGCCGCTAGGGACAGGCTGCAAAAGGGAGCAGAATCTCATTGACCATAATGTTTAAACAGCCAAGTTTACAGCAGAAAAAAACATGTTTACACTCTGGTTCACATTGTGTTTTGGTCTATACTGCTAATTTTGTCCTTCATGACAACTCTGAGGGGGGTGAATTTTTTTATAACTCATCCGTTTAAATTATATTAAGCCTTAAAGTTCTGCATAATTAAGGGCGTGGTCACTTGAGTGACAGGTGGATCGGCGCTGCTGTCTGTGAGCCGTCATGTTACCTCAGCTAATTCTAGCCGCTGAATTTGGCATATCAGCCGTGTTTGTGCCTTTTTTCTGGATTATTTTATACAATATATGGCTTGCTGCATACTCGAGACAGATGTCAGTCTGTGTAACGTTACATGTGCTCGCATGCGGAACACACGTTGTTGGATCATCGTGGCATTGGCTAAAGGTTTTGTTCCTGAGATTTACTACAATGACAATACCAGGAGGATATACAACTCCGACAGCACTGCTTGTATATTATAACTAAAACTGCTGCACTATTTTGAAAAATTATACTTTGGACACGTGCTCATTAGTTTGAGAGAACATTTGAGAGTTATACAGATATCTGGTACCTATATATGTACGTATAGAGTTTTACATTATAAACGATGTTTTATGTTTTGAAATGGACATTTTACCCAAGTGCAACGGATTGGATTCATCTCGCGATCTCTATTTCATTAAAGGTATGAAGTCCCAGTTGATTTTTTTGTGTTATTTGCACACCCCACACAAATTAATTAGCCTACTGGTGTTAGAGCATCTATAACGTTATCTTAAAAATCACCGTAGATTGACAGTAAACCTTTAGTACTTTCTAATGATATTGTTATCTTTATTAATATTTTAGATAGTATCTAAGATAGATATGCTAGGCGGGCGTGGTTTCAGCAACAAGTCGCATGGGCTCCAACTACGTCCCGCCTCTTTGCCCATTTTCAGTTATCCGTGAGTGACGTGCGGTCACGTGCAGCTAAGATGGCCGCGGCCTCATTTTTGCGTCAAAACTGCTGTTCAGAACTCTATGGGTGACGTCACGGACACTACGTCCATATTTTTTACAGTCTATGGTCTGAAGTGAGAAACAGAAATACTGCAAAATAATAATAATAACGCAACTAAATGAGACGAAATAACGTTATAACATTTCGTCTCGTCTCGTTTTGGTCAACGAAAATTAAGAGACATTTTAGTATAGTTTTTATTTTGTAAACCACATTTAGTCTCGTTTTTATTCGTCAACAATATTGCATTATACATTTAATTATAGTCATCGTCACATGACCAGCATTTACGTCGCGTCTCCTCGTTGACGACGATATTTAGTCATAATTTTCGTTGACGAAAGCAACACTATATAAGACCATAAGTAAAAACTTAATAATTTACAGATTTGTACAACTATTTGAATTCTAAAAAAAATATTAATTATACAAGCTCATAGTTATTGGTAAGAATTTATTATTCTGACAGTGAAGACTGATTCTTGGTAACCACAGGTAAAACCGTACTGGCTACTCTCTACCGCTGTTAAATGATTGACACTTGGCTGTGCAGCGTAGATCAAACTAGTGAATCAACTCAACAACAGCGCTATTTGTTCTCTTGATATACGGTCTGTTTGTTTTACTGAGCGAGAAACCTCTTCAGATGATTCAGTGACAGAGCGATCTGAGCTAATTTTCTTCTCTATACTCTTATGTGGGATATCAATCATCGTCCTGATTCCCTCCCAGACCTGTTTAGAATTTCCTTGTGACATTTTAGCATCAATTCTTTGATTAAGGCCTTATCTACTTTAGTTTGACTTTTTGATTTCTCTTTGAAAGCTTTTTTCTTCTGAATTAATAGTTGTTTAAATTTCTTTGATACACATGGTTTGTTATTAGGATATATTTTATACGTTTTTGTAGGTCACAAAGAACATTCAAAACAACCCTGAAGGCACTTAATACTCTCTTCACACCAAATCTTTAACAGTCCCTGTTATTTAAAGCCTGAGTTCTGTTCAGTTCATCGTCCGGTATCGTCTACGTTACGTGGTTGTGTTTCTCCTCATGATTCTCCTGTGTATTGTGTGGATTATTAGATTAAAGACTGTTCTTTGAGTTATTTCCTGAGTCCTGCGCTTCACTACAGCCACCGTCGCTGACACTAACAGTGAATGTTCAATCTTCTCTAACTAATTTAACCAGTAATTTATCACATGGTACCAGAACAGACACAACTGAAGCCATAAAAACACATTTCAAAACTCACCATCCAGACGCCACAAACAGAGCAAAACTAACTTGAGGAACATTTTCTTCATCGGTTCACTGAAAAGCCCACGATAGTGACTCTTAAAATGTCTGAAAACCCTCAGATTGATCTGAAACACACTGAACTGTGATATTTATCTGGTTGTGTGTGAATCCTCCCCATCCTCAGTTAGTTTCCGCTCACACATCCGTCTCCTTTACCGTCACGAAAATCAACAAGTTTTTGCTGATCTTGCATTTTCAAATGAATTCTGGCCTGAATGAAAACTAATAGCAGAAGAGTGAAATATTGGACTAGATATCTGAATCTACTGGTGTGTTATTTAGTGCTGTGAGCTGTCAATCATATTTGACCTCTGACCTGCGACTCTTATTTGACAGTTGATGGATTCACTTTATTTCAGTGTAAAGATGTTTAGTGTGGAGTGGAAGATTGTGATCTTCTTATTATCAGGAGAGAAAATGAAGAAACACTTCAGCCTCAAACTGCTGACGCACACAGAGACGACAAACATCCAGCAGAAGCTGTTTATCCACCGACAGATCAAACCAGACACACTGATGCTTGAACAGATCAAATAAAGAGAAAATATCACAGGGTTCACTTGACGCAAAAGCCAGTAAATCACATGTATAATGTTTGCCTGTGTTGAGTTCTTACTAGATCCAGGAAGTGTGACGTGTGTTATATTTATTTTTGGAACAGATCGATCGTAGGCCTTATTTATCTGAGCTTATGTACCTCAGTGTTGAGTATGCGCATGATTTATAAATCAAGGGAACTAAATAGTAAATCGTGCGCACAATTTGATTTTTTTCTTGCATGTCATGTGCGGGGCTCCATATGTTCATAACATAACAATAATAATAATAAATTTTAAAACAAAAAACGGTAACACTTTACTTGTGCATAAGACTGACATGACACCTTCATTATCATGTCATGACACGTGTCATGAATATGAAGGAGGTTTTATGCATGTTTATGATTACTGTCATTAAGTCCCATTCGCTCAATTATGTGATTTTTAATGCAAAGATGACATTGTTTGAGATGTCTTTGTTACGACAACTTGACATTACCAAGACATCATAACCTGTCATAAACATGACATAGCAGATTAATTATCAAACTTAAAAAACTACTTAGTTTTATGGATTAACATTACATTACATTATTTTGGTAACACTTCAATATAAACACATATAAACACATATAAACTATTAACTATGTGACTTTTTCCTCAATAAACTCCTAATTTACTGCTTTTAAATATAGTTAATTGTTAAGTTTAGGTATTGGTAGGATTAAGAATCTAGAATAAGTTTATGCAGAATAAGGCATTAATATTTGCTTATTAATAACTAATAAATAGTCAATATTCTAGTAATATGCATGCTAATAGTAATAAGCAACTAGTTAAAAGACCCTAAAATAAAGTGTTACCATTATTTTATAACAGTGTCATCTTTTTTTAAGAAATTTGAAATTGTCTATTATCTGACCTTCTGTTGGAGAAAAAAAAAACATGAAATGAAAAATATTCATGACGCTGTTATAAAATTATTTGTCAGAGTATTGTCACTTAATGACATTTTAATAACAAGTTCAATTTGTACCACTGTAGTTGAGGTCAAGATACATATTTATGACACTATTATAATGGCCTCATGACAAAACCAACGACATGACAGTTTAATGTAATGTTAACCCATAAAGCTAAATGATGTCAGGTTGTCATGACAAAGACACTGACAGGTTATGATGTATTGGTTTATGTCAAGTTGTCATAACTCGGATATCTCAAACAATGTCATCTTTGCATTAAAAATGACATAATTGAGTGAATGACATTTAATGACAGTTGTTGTAATGAAGGTTCAACAGAGTGGGGATCCATTTTCAGCTTTTATTTAACAACGTGCAATGCAGACAGGGCAAAGGCAGATGCATAAACAGGAACAGGCAATGGTCGTGGCAGGCGGCGGTCAAACAGAGTCGGGTCACAGGCAGAGATCAGGGCAGACGGCAAGCAAACAAAGTCCAGTAAACAGGCAAGGATCAGGACAGGCGGCAGAGGTTCACAGGGAATAAACAATCCAAACGGCAACAGATAAACAGTCCACAAGAAAATGCTCAGAAATGATCACCAAGGCAAATCAAGACTTCGCGAAGTGTGTGTGTGTGTGTGTGCGTGTGTGTGTCTTAAATAGTGTGAGTGTGATGTGGTGCAGGTGTGTGTGCAATCAGTCCCAGGAATGGGGGCCTATGGGAAATGTAGTCCGAATGGGAGATGATCAATTTTCGGGTGATGGTTCCCTCCGGTGGCCCGGAGGAAGAGCCGCGGGAGCCATATTTGTGACAGAGCCCCCCCACCTGTGAGTGGCTCCAGACGCGAGGAAGTGGATGTCGGGGTCTACCACATGGTTGAGGGGCCGGTCTCTCCGGGTGCGTCCGATGAAACTCTTCTATGAGTGATGGGTCCAGGATATCGTCCGCATTGACCCAGGATCGCTCCTCCGGGCCATACCCCTCCCAATCGACTAGATACTGTAGTCTCCTACCCCGGCGCCTGGAATCCTGCAGCTCTCGCACCTGATAGGCTTCCTCGCCTTCGATCATCAAGGGTGGGGGGGTTGCGGGCCACGGCTCCCTCAGACTCTCCTCTTTCGGAACCCCAGAGAGTTTTAGCAGCGATACATGGAAAGTGAGAGAAACACGGTAATTAGCAGGTAAGTCTAAACTAAATGATACAGGTGTAATTTGTCTGATAATTTGAAAAGGCCCTACAAACCTGGGACTGAGTTTTCTGCATGGAAGTCTTAGATGTAAGTCCCTGGTGGACAGCCAAACCCATTGTCCCACGGTGTATTGAGGATTGGGGTGACGATGCCGGTTGGCCTGCATTTCCTGCCTTCTCACAGCGCGTTGCAGGTGACGGTGAGCCAGATCCCAGGTCTCCTCACTTCGTTGCATCCATTCGGTTACAGATGGCAAGTTGGATGGTTCCCCGGACCAGGGAAAAAGTGGAGGTTGAAAACCCAAGACATGACACCAGTGGCAGGTTTTTGCAGAGTGTTTTGAGCATATTCAGCCCACAGCAGATAGCGGCTCCAGTCCGATTGGTTCTGTTGACAGTATGTGTATAAGAATCTGGTGAGTTCCTGGTTCATGCGCTCGGTTTGCCCGTTGGATTCGGGGTGGTACCATGAGGTGAGACTGATGTTGATGTTTAGGTGTTTAAAGAAGGCTGCCCAAACCCAAGAGGTGAACTGTGGACCCCTGTCCAACACGATGTCCTCCGGCAGGCCATACAAGCGAAACACATAGTTACACAGCAGTTCCGCTGTTTCAAACGCTGTGGTTAGTTTGGGAAGTGGTATGATTTGGCATGCTTTCGAGAAGCGATCAGTGACTGTAAGTATGGTGGTATGGCCTTGGGATTTGGGGAGATCGGTGACAAAGTCAATGGCGATATGAGACCAGGGACGTTGGGGAATGGGTAGAGGCTGTAACAGACCCGCCGGGGCTTGATGTGGTGTTTTGGAGGTTTGACAGGCTGAGCAATTGTTAATAAATCGTGTGGTATCTACCAGCATGGACTCCCACCAGAATCGGTTTTGCAGGAGATGTAGTAGGGTTGTGATACCCGGATGGCCTGAACTAGGAAAGTGTAGTAACTTGTCCCGGAGATGTGCTGGTACGAATGTGCGAGCTGGTGGGCATGCTGGCGGAGGTGCTGTTTGTTTGTTCGACTGCGTGATTTCGGTCATGACATTCCATTGATCCGGGGCGAGCAGTAATGTGTCGGGAATTATGTTCTCCTCATTCTCCGTCCGTCCCACTTCCTCTGTCTGCCATGACAGCACATTCGCCTTGGTGTTCTTTGACCCAGGTCTGTAAGTTCCTGTGAACTGGAAGTGAGTGAAGAACATGGCCCATCTGGATTGCCGAGTATTCAGGCGTTTAGCAGATCGTAGATATTCCAAGTTTTTGTGATCAGTGAGAATAGTGAATGGATGTTGCGCTCCCTCCAGCCAATGACGCCACTCCTCCAATGCCGCTTTCATTGCCAGTAACTCCAGGTTACCCACATCGTAGTTGCGCTCCGCTGCTGACAGTTTTCTAGAATAGAATGCACAGGGGAACATTTTAGCTGGGTTACCTGTGAGAGAATGGCCCCAATGTCCGTACTGGAGGCATCCACTTTCACTATGAAGGGGAGTTCTGGATCTGGGTGACGGAGAATAGGTGCTGTGGTGAACCGTTCCTTTAGTTCTTGGAATGCATGCACTGTCTCGG